>NC_053028.1:435128710-435428710 GCF_003073215.2 Triticum urartu | reverse complement strand
TAAAAAGAATGATAATGTTGTTAGAGTTATGACTAAAGGTGGTAAAATGAATCAGGAACCTTTGTATCTAGAAGGCCACCCTAAGAGAATTGAGCAAGATTCTCAGAGAGATAATGTAGATGTACCTAGTCCTTCTAAAAGGAAGAAAAAGAAAAATGATAGGACTTTGCATGCTTCTAGTGAACCTGTTGTAGACACACCTGAGAATCCTAATGATATTTCTATTTCTGATGCTGAAACACAATCTGGAAATGAACATGAACCTAGTGATAATGTTAATGATGATGTTCATGTTGATGCTCAACCTAGTAATGATAATGATGTAGAGATTGAACCTCCTATTGATCTTGATAACCCACAATCAAAGAATCAACGTTATGATAAGAGAGACTTTATTTCTAGGAAGCAGGGTAAAGAAAGAGAGCCATGGGTTCAGAAACCAATGCCTTTTCCTCCTAAACCATCCAAGAAAAAGGATGATGAGGATTCTGAGCGCTTTGCTGAAATGATTAGACTTATCTTTTTGCGTATGTGTTTGACTGATATGCTTAAAATGAATCGTTATGCTAAGTACATGAAAGATATTGTTACTAACAAAAGAAAGATACCGGAAGCTGAAATTTCCACCATGCTTTCTAATTATACTTTTAAGGGTGGAATACCAAAGAAACTTGGAGATCTAGGAGTACCAACTATACCATGCTCCATTAAAAGAAACTATGTTAAAATTGCTTTATGTGATCTTGGAGCCGGTGTTAATATTATGTGTCTCTCTTTATATCGTAGACTTGATTTTAATAAGTTGACACCTACTGAAATATCTTTGCAAATGGCTGACAAATCAACTACTATACCTGTCGGTATTTGTGAGGATGTGCCTGTTGTGGTTGCAAACGTTACTATTTTAACGGACTTTGTTATTCTTGATATTCCCGAGGACGATAGTATGTCTATTATTCTTGGAAGACCCTTTTTGAATACTGCAGGGGCTGTTATTGATTGCACCAAAGGCAATGTCACTTTTCATGTTAATGGTAATGAGCATACGGTACACTTTCCGAGGAAACAACCTCAAGTCCACAGTATTAATTTTATTGGAAAATTTTCAACAATCACTATTGGAGGTTTTAAATTTCCTCTTCCTACTGTCAAGAAGAAATATGATATTCTTATTGTTGGGGACATGCATATCCCCATTGAGGTAACCTAGTGTTATTCGAAAATTCTCTGGTTTCATGTTATTCGAAATGAGTTTGTTAACAAGACCCGATCAACCTTGTTAGTGGATTCCTTTTGATGAGCATGTGATGGATGCATTTAGAAAACACAACTCTCTGTACCCTCCTTTTACTTTCTGTTATTTATATTAAATAAAGCAAAGTTAGTATTTTTCTGTCTGTTTTCTGAATTATCCATGCAATGAAAAATACCCCGAAAATAAAAGTTCTCCAAATGCCCTGAAAATTAAATATATTTTTTCTAGAATATTTGAGAATATCTGGCACTGAGAACACAGCAGTGGAGCAAGCACCTGGCCACAAGGGTTCAGGGCGCGCCCACCCCCTGGGCGCGCCCCTGCCTCATGGGCCCATGGTAGCTCCCCTCCACTTATTCCAGCCACCACACACTCCTTCTTCCTCACAAAAAAGGCACTAACCAGCTCAAGCACGAGTTCTAGCTCATCTTGCTGCCATTTTTGATCTCCTAGCTCAAAGCTCCACTCACAAAGCTGCTTTGGGGGATTGTTGTTTGGTATGTGACTCCTCCAATGGTCCAATTAGTTTTTGTTCTAGTGCTTTATTCATTGCAAATTTTTGTTGCTTAGGTGACCGTGTTCTTGAGCTTGCATGTCAAATTTATGTGGTCCAAAGTAGTTTTAATGCATGATATTGCCTCTAGGCACTTGTAGGAGTAGTTGCTATCAATTTTTTTGAGTTCGGTTTACTTTTATTTTGAGTTGCTAAAAATTTCAGAAAAAGATGAAGATATTTTTGAGGGGCTCATCGAGCCAAAGCTCGAAGGATAAACAAAGTGAAGAGAACAAGAAGCCCAAGTATAATCTCCCTCGCACCACAGAGGTTCCGCCGTGTGAATGGCCTTATGATGATTTCTTGAGAGCAGCCGGGATTTATGATGATTTCTATGAGTTGGCTGAGAATGCAGGCCTCGCCGCCTTCCTCCATGACCAAAGCGAATAGTATCTCTTACTCACCAATATGTTTGTGCAAAACTTTCATTTCCATGCTAGGAGCTCACCACCTTCGGTGGAATTTTATTATATGATGAGCATAAGGAGATGTCACTTCGTGATTTTTGTCGGGTTTGTTTGATCCCTTTTGAGGGCAGTGTAGAGGAACCACATCGTGACGATGTGGAAGGGTTTATTGATACAATTGTTGTAGGGGAAACGAGGAAGGTTTCCGATGCAAGAATTACTAGAATACATTTTCCTGTTTTACGTTACTTTACAATATTTGCTAGTAGATGCTTAATTGGTTGCGAAAACTGTGGCAACCTTAGTGCCCCTGATATTGTTATTTTGTGCCATGCCTTGTTCCGTGATGACACATTTAGTATGGGCGCCATTGTTGCAAAGCGGTTAAATCTTAACCGTACTAAGGGCCCCGTCCTTGGAGGCATCTTCGCCTCGCGCTCGCTGCACACTTTAACATACCTATTAGGCATTATGAGAAAGAAGAAAAGTTGTTGCCTCCTATTTTTCTAGACTATAAGAGTATGGTAGCACATGATTTTATTGTTAAGAATAAGGAAAAGATGCTTAAGTACAAGCTGATATTTGATAAAAATCACCCTGAGACTATTACTTTACCTGCTCCTTCCTTGTTGGACTTATCTGCACGCAAGTACCTTGTTCCGCTGGAGGCCATTTACGCCTACCGAAACCCCACATCAGCTACAGAGATAGAGACGGAACCACAATTTGATCCTCACCGGCAGTATGTTTATCAGTGGAATCCGGAAGAGATTGCCAACCAGTGGCACCAGGGGGATCCTTTTCAGTATGAACCCAGCTATAACTTTGGATATCCACCAGGTCAGCCGTGGCGATAGACCAACTTAGGCCAAAAGCCTAATCTAGGGAGAGTACATATCTCTCACCGACATTACATTCCTGTTCACACACTCATGCTAGTTGTCGGTGCTCATACTTTTTCATTGTAATATCCATGCTAGTTTATTTCCCTTTTTATGCTTTCTTCTTGTGTGTTTGAAAAACCTTAAGAAAAAACAAAAAAATAGTTTTAGCTTTTAGTTAGTTTACTTTCCATGCCTGTAGTAGTAATTAAAAAGAAAACCCCAAAACATTTCTCGTTCTTCTTTTGCCTGTTGGGAGCTTTCCTGTGTAAATAGCTTTATTTCTTTTCTTATTCTTTGGGGGTTGAGAGGAGAAGACCATAATAAAATGTTAAGTGGCTCTCATATGCATTATTGGCGATCTAACAAAGAGCCCATATTACCTTGTCTTCTCTCTTGAATTTAATGCTTGCATATTCCAGCTTAGTCCAATGCACGTGCACTATTATTATTATCCACACTATTCGGTTGTGCAAGTGAAAGGCAATAATGATGATTATATGATGAACTTATTGAGATGAGAAAAGCTGGTAGGAACTCAACCTCTCTTGTTTTTGTAAATATGATTAGTTCATCATTCCTGATTCAGCCTATTATGAAAGAAACATATTTGCAATGACAATTAGAGATTGTAGTTGCTTATTCCATGCTTAATTAGCTAGGAGTTTATAATGGTTTACCTTGCGTGCCAACATGCTATTAAAATGGTTGTGATGTGGTATGATAGGGTGGTATCCTCTTTTGAATGATTCGAGTGGCTTGACTTGGCACATGTTCACGCATGTAGTTGAAACAAAATCAACATAACCTCTACGATATTTATGTTCATGGTGCATTATATCCTACTCATGCTTGCATTCGGTGTTGACTAATTTTAATGCATGTTCATGACTGTTGTCGCTCTCTAGCTGGTCGCTTCCCAGTCTTTTTCTAGCCTTCACTTGTACTAAGCGGGAATACTACTTGTGCATCCAATTCCATAAACCCCAAAGTTGTTCCATATGAGTCCACCATACCTACATATATACGGTATCTACATGCCGTTCCAAGTAAATTTGTATGTGCCAAACTCTAAACCTTCAAATAAACATTATGTTTTGTATGCTCGAATAGCTCATGTATCAACTAGGGTTGTCTGTATCTTCCATGCTAGGCGGGTTATTCTCAAGAGGAGTGGACTCCGCTCCTCACTCACGAGAAAATGGCTGGTCACCGGGATGCCCAGTCCCATGCCTTATGCAAATCAAGTCAAAATAACTGCAAACAAAACTCCCCCGGGACTCTTGTTAGTTGGAGGCACTCGTTGTTTCAAGCAAGCCATGGATTGATGCTTGTTGGTCGAGGGGGAGTATAAACTTTACCATTCTGTTTGGGAACCACCTATAATGTGTGTAGCATGGAATATATCAAGATCTCTCAGTTGTTTTGTTGACAATGAAAGTATACCACTCAAAATATTATTCATATCTATTTCAAAACCGAGCTCTGGCACCTCTACAAATTCCTGCTTCCCTCTGCGAAGGGATTATCCATTTACTTTTATGTTGAGTCATCATCCTTTTATTAAAAAGCACCAGTTGGAGAGCACCGCTGTCATTTGCATCCATTACTGTTAGTTTACATTGAGTACGACTTGACTGGATCTCTTTTAACATGAATTACAATGTCTAGTCAGTCCTTGATCTTTAAAGGTGCTCTACATTTATGTTTTGCGGTCTCAGAAAGGGCTAGCGAGATACCATCTTGTCATATCATATCATGATTATTTTGAGGAAGTGTTGTCATCCGAGATTTATTATTATTGCTCGCTAGTTGATTATGCCATTAATATGAGTAAACATGAGACCTAAATGTTATTGTGAATATGGTTAGTTCATAATCTTTGCTGAAAACCTGAATGTTGGCTTTACATATTTACAACAGCAAGAGCAAATAGAGTTTGTAAAAGTTTTTCTTTATCACTTTCAGTTTATCAACTGAATTGCTTGAGGACAAGCAAAGGTTTAAGCTTGGGGGAGTTGATACGTCTCCATCGTATCTACTTTTCCAAACACTTTTGCCCTTGTTTTGGACTCTAACTTGCATGATTTGAATGGCACTAACCCGGACTGATGCTGTTTTCAGCAGAATTGCCATGGTGTTATTTTTGTGCAGAAATAAAGTTCTCGGAATGACCTGAAAATCAATGGAGATTATTTTTGGAATGTATAAAAAATACTGGAAGAAAGATCCACGTCAGGGGCCCACACCCTATCCATGAGGGTGGGGGCGCCCTACCCCCCTGGGCGCGCCCCCCTGCCTCGTGGGCCCCCTGACGCTCCACCGACCTCAAATCCAACTCCATATATTCACTTTCAGGGAGAAAAAAATCAGAGAGAAGGACTCATCGCGTTTTACGATACGGAGCCGCCGCCAAGCCCTAAACTCTCTCAGGAAGGTTGATCTCGAGTCCGTTTGTGGCTCCGGAGAGGGGAATCCGTCACCATCATCATCATCAACCTTCCTCCATCACCAATTTCATGATGCTCACCGCCGTGTGTGAGTAATTCCATCGTAGGCTTGCTGGACGGTGATGGGTTGGATGAGATTTATCTTGTAATCAAGTTAGTTTTGTTAGGTTTTAATCCCTAGTATCCACTATGTTCTGAGATTGATGTTGCTATGACTTTGCTATGCTTAATGCTTGTCACTAGGGCCCGAGTGCCATCATTTCACATCTGAACCTATTATGTTTTCATCAATATATGAGAGTTCTTGATCCTCTGTTGCAAGTCTATAGTCACCTATTATGTGTTATGATCCGTTAACCCCGAAGTGACAATAATCGGGATACTTACCGGTGATGACTGTAGTTTCAGGACTTCATGTATTCACTATGTGTTAATGCTTTGGTCCGGTACTCTATTAAAAGGAGGCCTTAATATCCCTTAGTTTCCAATAGGACCCCGTTGCCACCGGAGGGTAGGACAAAAGATGTCATGCAAGTTCTTTTCCATAAGCACGTATGACTATATTCGGAATACATGCCTACATTACATTGATGAATTGGAGCTAGTTCTGTGTCACCCTATGTTATGATTGTTACATGATCGATCGCATCCGGCATAATTCTCCATCACCGATCCAATGCCTATGAGCTTTTCATATATTGTTCTTGGTTATTTAGTTTTCCGTTTCTACTGTTACAATCACTACAAAACCCAAAAATATTACTTTTTCTATCGTTATTTTTGCTATCATTACCACTACTATCATATTACTTTGCTACTAAATACCTTGCTGCAGATATTAAGTTTCCAGGTGTGGTTGAATTGACAACTCAGCTGCTAATACTTGAGAATATTCTTTGGCTCCCCTTGTGCCGAATCAATAAATTTGGGTTGAATACTCTACCCTTGAAAACAGTTGTGATCCCCTATACTTGTGGGTTATCATGCCTCCCTCGGTGCACCCCCTAGGTGCAACCAGGGCCCATTGCCTTCCTTCTAGCCCATAAAAAATCTCCGTAAAGTTTTGTGCCATTTGGACTCAATTTGATATTGATTTTCTGCAATGTAAAAACATGGAAAAAACAGCAACAGGCACTTGGCACTATGTCAATAGGTTAGTCCCAAAAAATGATATAAAATGGCTATAAAATGATTATAAAACATCCAAGATTGATAATAAAACAGAATGGAACAATAAAAAAATTATAGATACGTTGGAGACGTATCAGCATCCCCAAGCTTAACTCCTACTCGTCCTCGAGTTGGTATGTGATAAAAATAGAATTTTTGATGTGGAGTGTTGTTCATCAAGTCATATCATATTATTTTCTTTATATCATGGACATTTGGACTTTTATGTGATTCAAAGCAATAGTCTCGTTTTGATATAGTAATTTAGATACTCAAGCATATCAACAAGCAACCATGTCTTTCGAAATATCAATGCTGAAACAAGTTATCCCAAGCCCATCATGCTCAAACATTGATCCATTCATGAAACACACTCGAATATTAACTACACCCAATACTTGAGCACGATCATATTGCCTCCTAGTTGGTGCTTTTATGAGATAAGATGGAGACTCAATTTTCAAAATAAAAATTGCATAAAGTAAAAGATAGGCCCTTCGCAGAGGGAAGTAGGAATTTGTACAGGTGCCAGAGCTGAAAGCGAAAAATTTGAGATAAAAACATTTTGAGAGGTGTATCCATCCAACCAACGAAAATGACTTAGAGTTCCCAATACTTTCCATGCATAGATATATCATAGGCGGTTCCCGAACAGAAAATAAAGTTTATTCCTTTTTCCACCATAACTTTCACTTTCCATGGCTAACCGTATCCATGGGTGCCTTCCATACCAACACTTTCCAAGGAATTTATTATTTAACAACATAAAGTAAATTCATTTATTTTTGCATTTCAGGACTGGGCATCCCTAATACCTTTGCCTTACTCTCGTGCAATGACAAGTGAATAAACACTCATCTTGAGAATAACCCATCTAGCATGGAAAATATTAGCCACCCCTCAACGATCCACGAGCGAAACAACCACACAAAAGAGAAGTTTATTTTGAAAATTAGAGATGGCACATGCAAATTTGCTTAGAACGGCAAAAGAATACCGCATATAGGTAGATATAGTGGACTCATGTGGCAAAACTGGTTTAAAGGATTTTGTATGCACAAGTAGTGATCATACATTCATACTTAGTGCAAAATGAAGGCTAGCAAAAAGATTGAGAAGCGACCAACCAAGAAACGAATAATCTGATAAGCAAGCATTAAGCATAATTAACACCGAATAATGCACCACAAGTAGGATATAATTTTCATTGCATGATTATTGACTTTCGTGCATGCATAGGGAATCACAAACCTTAACACCAATATTCTTACTAGAGCACAATTACTCATCAACATAACTCACATATCACATCATCATATCTCCAAACTATTACTAAGAATCAAGTTTATTTTGTTCAACGATCTTCATGACATTTTCGTTTACTTCATCCTTCTTGGATATCTATCACTTTGGGACTAGTTTTCATGTGTTGATTTTCATAAGCTCAAACAAATATAAGTGAAGATCATGAGCATAACAAATTTTCTTTCTCTCAAAATAATTTAAGTGAAGCAAGAGAGAATTTCTTAAAAAAATTACTAACTATCAAATAAATCTAAGTGAAGAAAGAGAGAATTTCTTCAAAAATAACAAAGCATACCGTGCTAAAAAAGATATAAGTGAAGCACTAGAGCAAGTCCTAGCTCATAAAAATTTAAGTGAAGCATAGAGAGCAATTCTAACAAGTCATGACATAATTTTGGCTCTCTAAAATAGGTGTGTCCAGCAAGTATTGATGACTTAAAACACAGAATAAAACAATCAAAGACACATATCATACAAGACGCTCCAAGCAAAACACATATCATGTGATGAATAAAAATATAGACTCGAGTAAAATACCGATAGTTGTTGGAAGAAAGCGGGGATGCCACTCGGGGGCATCCCCAAGCTTAGTTGGTTGCTCATTATTAGATAATAGCTTGGGATTCCGGGGCATACCCAAGCTTAGACTCTTACATCCTTCCTTCATCCATCGTAAGATAACCCAAAACTTGAAAACTTCAATCACACAAAACTCAACAAAGCCTTTGTGAGATCCGTTAGTATAAGAATAATAAATCACTACTATAAGTGATGTATCAAACCAATTCATATTTTGTTTTTGTATTATATCTACTGTATTCCAAAATTTTCTATGGCAAAAACTCATCAAAGAAAACCATAGAGCCATCAAAATAAGCACACAACACAAAGAAAACAGAATCTGTCAAAACAGAATAGTCTGTAGAAATATGACAATTTCAAATACTTCTGTAATTCAAAAAACTCTGAACAATTAGGACAACCTGAGAAATTTGTATATTTATATACCTCAATTGGAATGTCTATTTTATCGCTCTCTGGTAAAAAATTAAAATTAATTTCGTGAGCGTAAAAGTTTCTGTCTTTTTCAGCAAGATCAAACAACTATTGCCCAAGAACACCCTAAAGGCTTTACTTGGCACAAACACTAATTAAAACACAAAAAACACAATCATAATAGTAGCATAATTGTGCAGACACACAAGAACAGGAAGCAAAAAGCAAAAATGAATTTTATTCATTGGGTTGCATCCCAACAAGCGCTATAGTTTTATGCCCTTGGCTAGGCATAAAGCAAGGATCTAAGTTTTGTCATCTTTGGTTCGAGATCCATAAGATGGCCTCATGATTGATTCATAGGGTGGCTTAATTCTAGTTATAGGGAAGTGTTTCATACCCTTCCTCAGAGGAAATTGGAACCTAATATTGCCTTCTTTCATATCAATCACGGCACCGATAGTGCGTAAAAATGGTCTACCAAGAATAATTGGACAAGACGTATTGCAATCAATATCAAGAACAATAAAATCTATGGGCACATAATTCCTATTTGCAAGAATAAGAACATCAATAATTCTTCCCATAGGCTTTTTAATAGTAGAATCCGCAAAGTGCAAATTCAAGGAACATTCTTCAAGATTGGTAAGACCAAGCACGTCACATAAAGATTTCAGAATTGTAGAAACACTAGCACCCAAGTCACACAAAGCAAAACATTCATAATTTTTAATCTTGACTTTGATAGTAGGTTCCCACTCATCATACAATTTTCTAGGAATTGAAACTTCTAATTCCAATTTGGCTTCAAGAGCTTTCATCATAGCATCAACAATATGTTAAGTAAAAGCTTTGTTTTGTTCATAAGCATGGGGTGAATTCATCATGGATTACAACAAACAAATACAATCAACCAAAGAGCAATTATCATAATTAAAGTCTTTGTAATCCAAAAGAGTGGGTGCATCACTAGCTAAAGTTTTTACCTCTCCGAACCCACTTTCATCATTTTTCTCAACAAGATTTTCACCCTCCGAAATATTGGGACACCTTCTACCTAAAGTTGACTCTTCTCCAATCCCTTTTTCATCATTCTTAACTTTACTAAACAAGGAATCAATAGAAGAAACACCAATCATTTTAAGATCTTCATCATCTTTGCAAGAATAATCACTAGAAAAAGCTTTTTCTAAAAAATTCTCTTTTAGCTCTAACCATAGCAGTGATGACCCACAAGTATAGGGGATATATCATAGTCCGTTCGATAAGTAAGAGTGTCAAACCCAACGAGGAGCAGAAGGAAATGATAAGCGGTTTTCAGCAAGGTATTCTCTGCAAGCACTGAAATTATAGGTAACAGATAGTTTTGTGATAAGATAATTCGTAACGAGCAACAAGTAACAAAAGTAAATAAAGTGCAGCAAGGTGGCCCAATCCTTTTTTTAGCAAAGGACAAGCCTGGACAAACTCTTATATAGAGAAAAGCGCTCCCGAGGACACATGGGAATTATCGCCAAGCTAGTTTTCATCACGTTCATATGATTCGCATTCGGTACTTTGATAATTTGGTATGTGGGTGGACCGGTGCTTGGGTACTGCCCTTACTTGGACAAGCATCCCACTTATGATTAACCTCTATTGCAAGCATCCGCAACTACAACAAAAGTATTAAGGTAAACCTAACCATAGCATGAAACATATGGATCCAAATCAGCCCCTTACAAAGCAACACATAAACTAGGGTTTAAGCTTCTGTCACTCTAGCAACCCATCATCTACTTATTACTTCCCAATGCCTTCCTCTAGGCCCAAATATTGGTGAAGTGTCATGTAGTCGACGTTCTCATAACACCACTAGAGGAGAGACAGCATACATCCCATCAAAATATCGAACGAATACCAAATTCACATGACTACTAATAGCAAGACTTCTCCCATGTCCTCAGGAACAAACGTAACTACTCACAAAGCATATTCATGTTCATAATCAGAGGGGTATTAATATGCATATAGGATCTGAACATATGATCTTCCACCAAATAAACCAACTAGCATCAACTACAAGGAGTAATCAACACTACTAGCAACCCACAGGTACCAATCCCAGACTTGGAGACAAGAATTGGATACAAGAGATGAACTAGGGTTTGAGAGGATATGGTGCTGGTGAAGATGTTGATGGAGATTGACCCCCTCCCGATGAGAGGAGCGTTGGTGATGACGATGGCGATGATTTCCCCCTCCCGGAGGGAAGTTTCCCCGGCAGAATAGCTCCGCCGGAGCCCTAGATTGATTTCACCAAGGTTCCACCTTGTGGCGGCGGAGTCTCGTCCTGAAAGCTGGCTTATGATTTTTTTTCCTCATCGAAAGACTCCATATAGAAGAAGATGGGCACCGGAGGGCCACTAGGGGGCCCACGAGGTAGGGGGCGCGCCCAGTGGGGTAGGACGCGCCCCCACCCTCGTGGGCAGGGTGTGGCCCCCCTGGTGAACTTCTTGCGCTCAGGATTTTTTATATATTCTAAAAATGACTTCCGTGAAGTTTCAGGACTTTTGGAGCTGTGCAGAATAGGTCTCTAATATTTGCTCCTTTTCCAGCCCACAATCCCAGCTGCCGGCATTCTCCCTCTTTATGTAAACCTTGTAAAATAAGAGAATAGGCATAAGTATTGTGACATAATGTGTAATAACAGCCCATAATGCAATAAATATCGATATAAAAGCATGATGCAAAATGGACGTATCAACTCCCCCAAGCTTAGACCTCGCTTGTCCTCAAGCGAAAGTCGAAATCGGAAAATATGTCCACATGTTTAGAGATAGAGGTGTCGATAAAAATAAAATACGGACATGAGGGCATCATGATCATTCTTAGGACAACAACTTATATAATTCTTGTCATATGATCTCTGATGCTAGAGTAACAATTCAATCATAATTTCAAGTATGAATCGTAAACTTCATTGAAAACTAACAAACTATAATCTCAGTCATTGGAGCAATTGCAATTTATCATAACATAGGAAAGAGTCAATATAAGAGCTTTTCAGCAAGTCCACATAATCAACTATCATATAGTCTTTCACAATTGCTAACACTCACGCAATACTTGTGGGTATGGAGTTTTAATCGGACACAGAGAAAGATAGGGGCTTATAGTTTTGCCTCCCAATGTTTTACCTCACGGGTAATGTAAACAATAATAGTTCATGAAAACTCACATCCAATTAGCCATACATACCAAGATCTTTCCAACATGTTGTGCTTGCCAAAGGATAAAATGTAAAAAGGAAGGGTGAAGATCACCATGACTCTTATGCAAGGTAGTAGATAAAAGTAAAAGATAGGCCCTTCGCAGAGGGAAGCAGAGGTTGTCATGCGCTTTCATGGTTGGATGCACAAAATCTTAATGTGAAGGAACATCACTTTATATTGCCACTTGTGATATGGACCTTTATTATGCAGTCTGTCACTTTTATTTCTTCCATATCACACGATCGTATAAAGCTTATTTTCTCCCACACTAATAAGTCATACTGAAGGTGCAACTATCCTTAGGTGGTTTTGGTAATTCCTAACAACATATAGCTCATTGAGCTAATGCTATTTCAAGATTAATATCTCAGGAAAGCTCAATGATTGGCATGGCATGGATGAGAAAAGTGGACCCCTGAAAATGCTAAGGACAAAGGATTGGCTCAAGCTCAAAGCTCAAGACTCTACATTTTCCATTTTAGTGATCCAAGATCACATTGAGTCTATAGGAAAATCCAATACTATCAAGGAGGGATGAGGTGTTGCTTAATGAGTTCTTGCTCAAAATGCTTAGTGATATGCTCCAAAACCCTCAACTACTTTCTCACATCCACATATGACCTAAACCAAAAGTAAAACTCGGCCCCACCGATTCTTCCTATCCGGCGCCACCGAGTTTCAAATGTCATAGCCACTGCCACAAACCCTAGGCAAATCGGTCTCACCGATAGGGATCTCGGTCTCACCGAGATGGGGTTGTAATCTCTCTGTTTCCCTTCGCAACATTTCGGTCTCACCGAGATGAGCGATCGGTCCCACCGAGATTGCAATGTAAACTCTCTGTTTTCCCTTCGTAACGTTTCGTTCTCACCGAAATGAGCGACCGGTCCCACCGAGTTTACCTGACCAACTCTCTGGTTAGCTTATTACCAAAATCGGTCTCAGCGAGTTTGTGTAATCGGTCTCACCGAGATTACGTTATGCCCTAACCCTAATCATATCAGTCCTACCGAGTTGCATGTCGGTCCCACCGAAAACCCTAACGGTCACTAGCTTTGCTAAATCGGTCCGACCGAGTTTAACCATTCGGTCCCACCGAGTTTGGGAAGTTATGTGTAACGGTTATATATATACCCCTCCACCACCTCTTCGTTCGTGGAGAGAGCCATCAGAACGAACCTACACTTCCACCTTACTTTTTCTGAGAGAGAACCACCTACACTTGTGTTGAGACCAAGATATTCCATTCCTACCATATGAATCTTGATCTCTAGCCTTCCCCAAGTTGCTTTCCACTCAAATCTTCTTTCCACCAAATCCGAATCCTGTGAGAGAGAGTTGAGTGTTGGGGAGACTATCATTTGAAGCACAAGAGCAAGGAGTTCATCATCAACACACCATTTGTTACTTCTTGGAGAGTGGTGTCTCCTAGATTGGCTAGGTGTCACTTGGGAGCCTCCGACAAGATTGTGGAGTTGAACCAAGGAGTTTGTAAGGGCAAGGAGATCGCCTACTTCGTGAAGATCTACCCTAGTGAGGCAAGTCCTTCGTGGGAGATGGCCATGGTGGGATAGACAAGGTTGCTTCTTCGTGGACCCTTCGTGGGTGGAGCCCTCCGTGGACTCGCGCAACCGTTACCCTTCGTGGGTTGAAGTCTCCATCAACGTGGATGTACGATAGCACCACCTATCGGAACCACGACAAAAACATCCGTGTATCCAATTGCGTTTGAATCCTCCAAACCCTTCCCTTTACTTTCTTGCAAGTTTCATGCTTTACTTTCCGCTGCTCATATACTCTTTGCATGCTTGCTTGAATTGTGTTCAGATTGCTTGACTTGTCCAAAGTTGCTAAAATCTGCCAAGAACTAAAATTGGGAAAAGGCTAGATTGTTATTTGGTCAAGTAGTCTAATCACCCCCCTCTAGACATACTTTCGGTCCTACACATACATATTTAGAGAGCATTTTTTATTGCTTGCACCGATGACAACTTACTTGGAGGATCTTACTCAATCCATAGGTAGGTATGGTGGACTCTCATGGCAAAACTGGTTTAAGGGTGTTTGGAAGCACAAGTAGTATCTCTACTTGGTGCAAAGAATTTGGCTAGCATGAGGGGGAAAGGCAAGCTCAATCATGTTGGATGATCCATGACAATATAATTTATCTCAGATGTAAGAAAACATAACCCATTACGTTGTCTTCATTGTCCAACGTCAACTCTTTAGCATGTCATATTTTAATGAGTTCTCACAATCATAAAAGATGTCCAAGATAGTGTATTTATATGTGAAGAACTCTCTTTCTTTATTACTTCCTATTAATTGCAACGATGAAAAAAACTATGTTTTTCAACTCTCAACAACTTTTATTCATCATACTCTTTATATGTGAGCTCATTACTCTCCATAAGATCCATATGATCTCTTTTATTTCTTTTTATTCTTTCTCTTTTATTTTATTCACTCAAGATCATGGCAAAATAATCAAGGCCTTTACTCAACACTAATCTTTATTATATATATATAGCTCACGGACTCGATTACATAGAAGGATCATAAAGCAAAACTCACAACTAGATCATACTAAGAACTTTATTCTACTAGATCAAGATATTATCAAAATGATCGAACTAATAAAAATGGTAAAGATAAAAGTGATGGTGATACGATACCGGGGCACTCCCCCAAGCTTGGCAGTTGCCAAGGGGAGTGCCCATACCATATACTCAGTTCTTCTTTGTTGGTGAAGAAGGTGGATATGTTGATGATGGATAGTCGCACATCGAGCGTAGGAGGTCCTCCATCTTGCGGATAATGCCCTTGAGTGCGATGATATGCTCCTTCAACAAAATATTTTCACGTGTGAGATACTTGTTTTGTATATGGGCTAACTCAATCATCTTGAAAGCCTCGATCTCAGTTGGGGTAAGAAGATTGTGATCAAGTTGAAGGATGTCTTCTGCTACCGGAACTTGGTCCTCCGTGGCCTTCTTGATCCCTTCATCCTTGTTGATCTCCATGTGTTCTTCTCTCTTCAGCTCTATCTTAATTAGCCAAGCATCGTTGCCCTCATTGTTGGAGGAGGAGGGAGACGACATGATGCTTGGATTTGACAACCCTGGCAGAAAACAGCTCGAAACAAGAATAGGGGATTTTTGCATGATACGGTGGTCAAAACCTTCGAGAGGTTATACAATGAATTTTTACCGACCAAAATACGTAACGTGCAAGAAAACAGAGTCCGGAGAGCACACGAGGTGCCCACGAGGTAGGGGCGCGCCTAGGGGGGTAGGGCGCGCCCTCCACCCTCGTGGAGCCCTTGTGTCCTTCCCGGGCTGCTTCTTATTTTTATATTTTTCTAAACATTCCAAAACGGAAGAAAATTGCCATTAGAATTGTTTTGGAGTCGGTTTACTTACCTTACCACATACCTATTCCTTTTCAGAGTCTGAAACGTTCCGGAAAGTGTCCCTTATGTATTCCTCCGGGGTTACAGTTTCAATAACATTGGTTTCAACATTTATAGGATTACCTGAGATATAATATTTAATTCTTTGACCGTTCACCACCTTCGGATTTGTGCCTTCGAAGTTGTTGATTTTTATAGCACCAGAACGATAGACCTCCTCGATAACGTAAGGACCTTCCCATTTAGAGAGAAGTTTTCCTACAAAAAACCTTAAACGAGATTTGTATAGCAATACATAATCACCTACGTTAAACTCACGCTTTTGTATTCTTTTGTCATGCCATCTTTTAACTTTTTCTTTAAATAATTTGGCATTCTCATAGGCTTGGGTTCTCCATTCATCAAGTGAGCTAATGTCAAATAACCTATTCTCACCGGCAAGCTTGACATCATAATTGAGCTCTTTAATGGCCCAATATGCCTTATGTTCTAGCTCAAGAGGTAAATGACATGCTTTACCATATACCATTTTATACGGACACATACCCATAGGATTTTTATATGCAGTTCTATAGGCCCATAATGCATCATCAAGTTTCTTGGACCAATTCTTTCTAGATCTATTAACAGTCTTTTGCAAAATTAATTTGAGCTCTCTGTTACTCAATTCAACTTGACCACTAGACTGTGGGTGATAAGGAGATGCAATTCTATGATTAACATCATACTTAGCAAGCATTTTACGGAAAGCACCATGAATAAAATGTGAACCACCATCAGTCATTAAATATCTAGGGACTCCAAACCTCGGAAAAATAACTTCTTTAAGCATCTTAATAGAGGTGTTATGATCAGCACTACTAGTTGGAATAGCTTCTACCCACTTAGTAACGTAATCAACAGCAACTAAAATATGTGTGTATCCATTGGAGGCAGGAAAAGGTCCCATATAATCAAAGCCCCAAACATGAAATGGTTCAATAACAAGTGAATAATTCATAGGCATTTCTTGACGTCTACTAATATTACCAATTCTTTGACATTCATCACAAGATACAACAAACTTACGGGCATCCTTGAAGAGAGTAGGCCAATAAAAACCGGATTGCAATACCTTATGTGCAGTTCTATCTCCAGCCTGGTGTCCTCCATAAGCTTCGGAGTGACACTTGCATAGGATATGTTCTTGTTCATGCTCAGGTACACAACGTCTAATAACACCATCTACTCCTTCTTTATAAAGATGTGTGTCATCCCAAAAGTAACGTCTCAAATCATGGAAGAACTTTTTCTTTTGCTGGTATGTAAAGCCAGGTGGTATAAATTTAGCAACAATGTAATTAGCATAATCAGCATACCATGGAGCAGTGTGAGAAGCATTTATGACATTTAATTGTTCACCAGGAAAGCTATTATCAATGGGTAGTGGGTCATCAAGAACATTTTCTAACCTAGACAAGTTTTCTACAACGGGGTTCTCAGCTCCCTTTCTATCAATAATATGTAAATCCAATTCTTGTAGCAAGAGAACCCATCTAATAAGTCTAGGTTGAGCATCTTTCTTTTCCATAAGATATTTAATAGCAGCATGATCCGTGTGAATAGTTACTTTAGAATTAACAATATAAGGTCTGAACTTATCACAAGCAAATACAACTGCTAAGAATTCTTTTTCAGTTGTAGCATAATTTCTTGGGGCATTGTCTAGAGTTTTACTAGCATATTGAATAACATTTAATTTCTTAACAACTCTTTTCCCTAGAACAGCACCTACAGCATAATCACTAGCATAACACATAATTTCAAAGGGTAAATTCCAATCAGGTGGCTGAACAATAGGTGCAGAGATCAATGCTTTCTTAAGTATTTCAAATGCTTCTATGCAATCATCATCAAAAACAAATGGTATATCTTTTTGTAATAAATTAGTTAGAGGCCGAGAAATTTTTGAGAAGTCCTTAATGAACCTCCTGTAAAAACCGGCGTGACCAAGGAAACTTCTTATACCTTTGATGTCCTTGGGACATGGCATCTTTTCAATAGCATCAACCTTAGCTTTATCAACTTCAGTACCTCTTTCAGAAACTTTATGCCCCAAGACAATACCTTCATTAACCATAAAGTGGCACTTCTCCCAATTCAAGACAAGGTTAGTTTCTTCACATCTCTGCAAAAACCGATCAAGGTTGCTTAAGCAATCATCAAAAGAGGATCCATAAACGGAGAAATCGTCCATGAAAACCTCACAAATATTTTCACAAAAGTCAGAGAATATAGCCATCATGCATCTTTGGAAGGTAGCAGGTGCATTACATGAACCAAAAGGCATACGTCTATAAGCAAAAGTACCGAACGGGCAAGTAAAGTGGTCTTAGATTGATCATCAGCTGACACATGTATTTGAGAGAAACCAGAATAATCATCTAGAAAGCAAAAATGTGTATGTTTGGATAATCTTTCTAGCATTTGATCAATAAAAGGTAAGGGGTAATGATCTTTTTTAGTAGCCTTATTTAATTTGTGGAAATCAATTACCATCCTATAACCCATAATAATTCTTTGCGGAATCAATTCATCTTTATCATTAGGAACGACAGTAATACCTCCCTTTTTAGGGACACAATGGACATGACTTACCCACTGACTATCAGCAACGTGATAAATTATACCTGCCTCAAGGAGCTTTAGTATTTCCTTTCTTACCACTTCTTTCATCTTAGGATTCAGCCGTCGTTGGTGATCACAAACTGGTTGGGCATCTTTCTCCAAATTTATTTTGTGTTGACATAGTGTGGGACTAATGCCCTTAAGATCATCGAGAGTATATCCAATAGCAGCACGGTGCTTCTTCAGAGTTTTCAATAATCTCTCTTATTCATGCTCTGAAAGGTTAGCACTAATAATAACAGGATATATCTTTTTCTCATCAAGATAAGCATATTTAAGAGTATCAGGTAACGGTTTGAGCTCAAACACGGGATCACCCTTGGGTGGAGGGGGATCCCCTAGGATTTCGACAGGCAAACTGTGTTTTGGGATGGGTTCCTGTTTAAAGAATACTTCATCTATTTTCCTTCTTTCATTCATAAACATATCATTTTCATGGTCTAGCAAATATTGTTCTAAAGGATCACTAGGAGGCACGGCAATAGAAGCAAGACCAATAATTTCATCTTTACTAGTCAATTCCTCTTCACGGTGTTGTCTATGAAATTTAGAGAAATTAAACTCATGAGACATATCACCTAAACCAATAGTAACAACATCCTTTTCGCAATATATCTTAGCATTAACTGTGTTCAAGAAGGGTCTACCAAATATAATGGGACAAAAGCTATCTTGTGGGGAACCAAGAACAAGAAAATCAGCAGGATATTTAGTTTTCCCACACAAGACTTCAACATCTCTAACGATTCCCATTGGTGAAATAGTATCTCTATTGGCAAGTTTAATTGTGACATCAATATCTTCTAACTCAGCAGGTGCAATATCATGCATAATTTCTTCGTATAAGTCAATAGGTATTGCACTAGCACTAGCACCCATATCACATAAGCCATGATAACAATGATCTCCTATTTTAACAGAAATAACAGGCACGCCTACCACATGTCTATGTTTATCTTTAGCACAAGGTTTAGCAATTCTAGTAGTTTCACCTTCGAACTGAATAACATGCCCATCAATATTATCAGACAAGAGATCTTTAACAATAGCAATATTAGGTTCTACTTTAACTTGCTCAGGAGGTGTATAAGTTCTAATATTGCTTTTATGAACAACAGTTGAAGCTTTTAGCATGATCCTTTACTCTAACAGGGAAAGGTGGTTTCTCAACATAAGAAGTAGGAACAATAGGATCATTATAAGTGACAGTCTTTTCTTCAACTTTAATAGGTGCAACTACTTTTACTTCTATGGGAGGATGATATTTAAACCACTTCTCCTTAGGGAGATCAACATAAGTAGCAAAAGATTCACAGAAAGAAGCTACTATCTCAGAGTCAAGTCCATATTTAGTGCTAAACCTACGGAAAATATCGGTGTCCATAAAAGATTTAACACAATCAAACTTAGGTGTCATACCTGACTCTTTACCTTCGTTGAGGTCCCAATCTTCAGAGTTGCGTTTAATTCTATTCAATAAATTCTATCTGAATTGAATAGTCTTCATCATAAAAGAGCCAGCACAAGAAGTATCGAGCATGGTTCAATTCCTCTTCACGGTGTTGTCTATGAAATTTAGAGAAATTAAACTCATGAGACATATCACCTAAACCAATAGTAACAACATCCTTTTCGCAATCTATCTTAGCATTAACTGTGTTCAAGAAGGGTCTACCAAATATAATGGGACAAAAGCTATCTTGTGGGGAACCAAGAACAAGAAAATCAGCAGGATATTTAGTTTTCCCACACAAGACTTCAACATCTCTAATGATTCCCATTGGTGAAATAGTATCTCTATTGGCAAGTTTAATTGTGACATCAATATCTTCTAACTCAGCAGGTGCAATATCATGCATAATTTCTTCGTACAAGTCAATAGGTATTGCACTAGCACTAGCACCCATATCACACAAGCCATGATAACAATGATCTCCTATTTTAACAGAAATAATAGGCACGCCTACCACATGTCTATGTTTATCTTTAGCACAAGGTTTAGCAATTCTAGTAGTTTCACCTTCGAACTGAATAACATGCCCATCAATATTATCAGACAAGAGATCTTTAACAATAGCAATATTAGGTTCTACTTTAACTTGCTCAGGAGGTGTATAAGTTCTAATATTGCTTTTATGAACAACAGTTGAAGCTTTTAGCATGATCCTTTACTCTAACAGGGAAAGGTGGTTTCTCAACATAAGAAGTAGGAACAATAGGATCATTATAAGTGACAGTCTTTTCTTCAACTTTAATAGGTGCAGCTACTTTTACTTCTATGGGAGGATGATATTTAAACCACTTCTCCCTAGGGAGATCAACATGAGTAGCAAAAGATTCACAGAAAGAAGCTACTATTTCATAGTCAAGTCCATATTTAGTGCTAAATTTATGGAAAACATCGGTATCCATAAAATATCTAACACAATCAAACTTAGGTGTCATACCTGACTTCTTACCTTCGTCGAGGTCCCAATCTTCAGAGTTGCATTTAATTCTTTCCAATAAATCCCATTTGAATTCAATAGTCTTCATCATAAAAGAGCGAGCACAAGAAGTATCGAGCATGGTGCGATTGTTATCAGAAAGCCAAGCATAAAAATTTTGAATAATCATTTCTCTTGAGAGCTCATGATTGGGGCATGAATATAACATTGACTTAAGCCTCTCCCAAGCTTGAGCGATGCTTTCTCCTTCATGAGGCCAAAAATTGTATATATAATTATGATCACGATGAACAAGATGCATAGGATAAAACTTCTGATGAAATTCCAATTTCAATCGTTTGTAGTTCCATGATCCCATATCATCACATAGCCTATACCATGTCAATGCGTCTCCCTCCAAAGATAAAGGGAAGACCTTCTTCTTGATAACATCATCGGGCATACCTGCAAGCTTAAATAATCCACAAACTTCATCCACATATATTAGGTGCTCATCGGGATGTAATGTTCCATCTCCTGCAAAAGGTTTAGCTAGCAGTTTTTCTATCATACCCGAAGGAATCTCAAAGTAGACATTTTCATTTTCAGTAGGTTAAGTAGGTTGAGGAGCAACTCTTTTCTCTTCTGGTCGGGGTGAAGATACCCCGAACAAGCCCCTCAGAGGATTACTTTCCATAGCAACAAGGGACAGTAAATTTCAGCACACTATATAAATTTTTCCTTACCAAATTCCACCTACCAAAGGCGCTTCACTCCCCGGCAACGGCGCCAGAAAAGATTCTTGACGACCCACAAGTATAGGGGATCTATCATGGTCCTTTCGATAAGTAAGAGTGTCAAACCCAACAAGGAGCAGAAGGAACTGCTAAGCGGTTTTCAGCAAGGTATTCTCTGCAAGCACTGAAATTATAGGCAACAGATAGTTTTGTGATAAGATAATTGGTAACGAGCAACAAGTAACAAAAGTAAATGAAGTGCAGCAAGGTGGACCAATCCTTTTTGTAGCAAAGGACAAGCCTGGAAAAACTCTTATATAGAGAAAAGCGCTCCCGAGGACACATGGGAATTATCGTCAAGCTAGTTTTCATCACGTTCATATGATTCGCATTCGGTACTTTGATAATTTGGTATGTGGGTGGACCGGTGCTTGGGTACTGACCTTACTTGGACAAGCATCCCACTTATGATTAACCTCTATTGCAAGCATCCGCAACTACAACAAAAGTATTAAGGTAAACCTAACCATAGCATGAAACATATGGATCCAAATCAGCCCCTTACGAAGCAACGCATAAACTAGGGTTTAATCTTCTATCACTCTAGCAAATTAGCCCCTTTCTATCTACTTATTACTTCCCAATGCCTTCCTCTAGGCACAAATAATGGTGATGTGTCATGTAGTCGACGTTCACATAACACCACTAGAGGAGAGACAACATACATCTCATCAAAATATCGAACGAATGCCAAATTCACATGACTACTAATAGCAAGACTTCTCCCATGTCCTCAGGAACAAAAGTAACTACTCACAAAGCATATTCATGTTCATAATCAGAGGGGTATTAATATGCATATATGATCTGAACATATGATCTTCCACCAAATAAACCAATTAGCATCAACTACAAGGAGTAATCAACACTACTAGCAACCCACAGGTACCAATCCCAGACTTGGAGACAAGAATTAGATACAAGAGATGAACTAGGGTTTGAGAGGAGATGATGCTGATGAAGATGTTGATGGAGATTGACCCCCTCCCGATGAGAGGATCATTGGTGATGACTATGGCGATGATTTCCCCCTCCCGGAGGGAAGTTTCCCCGGCAGAAGAGCTCCGCCGGAGCCCTAGATTGATTCCGCCAAGGTTCCGCCTTGTGGCGGTGGAGTCTCATCCCGAAAGCTGGCTTATGATTGTTTTCCTCATTGAAAGACTCCATATAGCAGAAGATGGGCATCGGAGGGCCACCAGGGGGCCCACGAGGTAGGGGGCGTGCCCAGGGGGGTAGGGCGCGCCCCCACCCTCGTGGGCAGGGTGTGGCCCCCCTGGTGAACTTCTTGCGCTCAGTATTTTTTATATATTCTGAAAATGACTTCCGTGAAGTTTCAGGACTTTTGGAGCTATGCAGAATAGGTCTCTAATATTTGCTCCTTTTCTAGCCCAAAATCCCAGCTGCCGGCATTCTCCCTCTTTATGTAAACCTTGTAAAATAAGAGGGAATAGGCATAAGTATTGTGACATAATGTGTAATAACAGCCCATAATGCAATAAATATCGATATAAAAGCATGATGCAAAATGGACGTATCAAGCAGTTCTTTTCTTACTTTCATCCATAGAAACATAAGGAGCTTTAATTGATTCATCTAGTTTAGGCACAAAAGTTTTCATCTTTAGATTTTCCACATCATGAGCAATTCTATCAACACTTCTAGACAAATCATCAATCTTATTCAACTTTTCTTCTATGGAAGTGTTGAAATGTTTTTGTGTGTTAATAAATTCTTTAATATTATTCTCAAGATCAGAGGTGTTCCTATTATTATTGTAAGATTGATTTCCATAGGAATTACCATAATTGTTAGAGGAATTACTAGGAAAAAGGCCTAGGATTAAAATTACCTCTATAAGCATTGTTGTTGAAATTATTGCGAGAAATAAAATTCACATCAATTGCATCACTATTTTGCTCAATCAAAGTAGACAAAGGAATATCATTAAAATAAATGGGAGCACCCTTACTAGCAACCAATTTTAGAAGAGCATCAAATTTATCACTCAAAGAAGAAATTTCGTCAACCGAATTAACTTTTTTACTAGTAGGAGCTCTTTCGGTATGCCATTGTGAATAATTTGCCATGATATTATCAAGCAATTTGGTGGCTTCACCCAAAGTAATTTCCATAAAATTACCACCTGCGGCGGAATCTAAAAGATTACGAGAAACAAAATTCAATCCCGCATAAAAAAATTGTATGATCATCCAAAGATTTAACCCATGAGTTGCGCAATTCCTTAGCATCATTTTCATCCTTTCCCAATATTGTGCAACATGCTCATGTTCAAGTTGCTTGAAATTCATGATCTGGGTTCTAAGGGACATAATTTTTGCGGGAGGAAAATACTTACTGATAAAAGCATCTTTGCACTTGTTCCAAAAATCGATACTATTACAAGGCAAAGAAGAGAACCAAATTTTTGCAGAATCATGCAAAGAGAACGGAAATAATTTCATATTGACCACATCATTGTCCAAATATTTTTTATTTTGCATATTGCATAATTCCATGAAGGTATTAAGATGAGACGCGGCATTCTCATTAGGAGTACAGGAAAATTGGTCTTTCATAACAAGATTCGGCAAAGCGGTATTAATATCACAAGTCTCCACACAAGTGGAGGGAGGAGCAAGCGGAGGGTCAATAAAATCATTGTTGTTGGTATTTGAGAAATCACATAACTTGTTGTTCTCTTGAGTCATGATGACCACACAACAAGATTGCACTCAAAAAAACAAATCCGGCAAGAAAATAGCGAACGGAAAAAAGAGGCGAATAAAACGGCAAATTTTTGTGAAGTGGGGGAGAGGAAAATGGGAGGCAAATGGCAAATAATGTAAATTGCAAGGAGATGAGATTTGTGATTAGGAACCTGGACCTGGTTATGTCGAAGATCCTCCCCGGCAACGGCACCAGAAATTCTCCTTGAGGTAGCTGCAACTACGTCGGTAATTCCCTGGAGAGGGAGGGATGATGTAGCACAGCGACGGTAGGTATTTCCCTCAGTTATGAAACCAAGGTATCGAACCATTAGGAGAACCAAGCAACACAACGTAACCCGACGTGTTAAAGGGGTTGTCAATCCCTTCCGGGGTACGGCGCCTCAAGATAGGCAAGCGGACGTGAGGTAAATTGTAGTAGATTGATATATCGAACGCCAAATAAAATAAATAAAGATAAAACACAGCAAGGTATTTTTGTATTTTTTTGGTTTAATAGATCTGAATAAAAATGCAAATGAAAATAATATCGCAAGGCAAATATATGAGAAAGAAGACCCGGGGGCGTAGGTTTCACTAGTGGCTTCTCTCGAGAAAAAATAGCAAACGGTGGGTAAACAAATTACTGTTGGGAAATTGATAGAATTTCAAATAATTATGACGATATCCAGGCAATAATGATTACATAGGCATCATGTCCAAGATTAGTAGACCGACTCATGCCTGCATCTACTACTATTACTCCACACATCGACCGCTATCCAGCATGCATCTAGTGTACTAAGTTCATGGAAAAATGGAGTAATGCAATAAGAACGCTGACATGATATAGACAAGATCCGTTTATCTATATGGCGGTAGGTATAGATCTCGTCTTTTTATCCTCAGTAGCAGCGATACATACATGTCGGTTCCCTTTCTGTCACTGGGATCAAGCACCGTAAGATCGAACCCACTATCGGGAACCTCTTCCCATTGCAAGATATATAGATCAAGTTGGCCAAACAAAACCCAAATATCGGAGAAGAAATACGAGGCTATAAGAGATCATGCATATAAGAGATCAAAGAAACTCAAATAACTTTCATGGATATAAAAAAGATATAACTGATCATAAACTCGGAGTTCATCAGATCCCAACACACCCACCGCAAAAGAGTTACATGATATGGATCTCCAAGAGATCAATGTATTAAGAATTCAGCGACAGAGAGAAAGCCATCTAGCTACTAACTACGGACCCGAAGGTCTACAAAGAACTACTCACGCGTCATCGAAGAGGCACCAATGAAGGTGGTGAACCCCATCCGAGATGGTGTCTAGATTGGATCTGGTGGTTCTGGACTCTGCGACGGCTGGATGAATATTTCGTCGACTCCCCTAGGGTTCTAGTATTTTTGGGGTATTTATAGAGCAAAGAGGCGGTCCGGGGGCACCCAAGGTGGGCACAACCCACCAGGGCGCGCCTGGGCCTCCTGGCGCACCCTGGTGGGTTGTGCCCCCCTCGGGGCACCCCCCCAGGTGCAACCAGGGCCCATTGCCTTCCTTCTGGCCCATAAAAAATCTCTGTGAAGTTTCGTGGCATTTCGACTCCGTTTGATATTGATTTTCTACGATGTAAAAACATGGAAAAAAACAGGAACTGGCACTTGGCACTATGTCAATAGGTTAGTACCAAAAAATGAATATAAAATGATTATAAAACATCCAAGATTGATAATAAAACATCATGGAACAATCAAAAATTATAGATACGTTGGGGACGTGTCAGGGCACTCTTTGAAGTTCTTTGTGTTGGATTGAGTATTATGAATCCAAAATTATTTGGTGTTATTTTAGTACAAACTCTTGGATAGATCGATCGGAAAGAATAGCTTCAAGGTGGTTTCGTACCCTACAAACGATTTCTTCTTATGTTCTCCGCTAGATAGGAACTTTGGAGCGATTCTTCGTCGCAATTTGAGGGGTGGTTATATGATCCAATTATATTAGCACTGTTGAGAGATTGCACTAGCGAAAGTACAGACCCTAGGCCTCATTTTCAAGCATTGCAATACCGTTTTTGTGCCCGTTTACTATTTGCTACCTTGCTGTTTTTATTTATTCATATTATAAAAATATATTTCTACCTTCAATATTACACTTTTATCACCATCTCTTCACCGAACTACTGCACCTATACAATTTGCCATTGTATTTGGTGTGTTGGGGACACAAGAGATTTCTTGTATTTGATTGCAGGGTTGTTTGAGAGAGACCATCTTCATCCTATGCCTCCCACAGATTGATAAACCTTAGGTCATCCACTTGAGGGAAAATTACTACTGTCCTACAAAACTCTGCGCTTGGAGGCCCAACACGTGTCTACAAGAATAAAGTTGCGTAGTAGACATCAATTGGGCATCAAGATCTATAGGGATATCTCGAGACGCTTAATAGGACTTTCACAAAGCACATACCTTGACAAGATTTTGAAGAAGTTCAAAATGGATCATTCAAAGAAAGGGTTCTTGCCTGTATTGCAAGGTGTGAACTTGAGTAAGACTCAAAGCTCGACCACGGCAGAAGATAGAAAGAGAATGAAAGTCATTCCCTATGCCTCAACCATAGGTTCTATAAAGTACGCCATGCTATGTACCAGACCTATTGTGTACCTTGCCATGAGTTTGGCAAATGGGTACAATAGTGATCCAGGAGTAGATCACTGGACATCGGTCAAAATTATCCTTAGTTACCTAAGAGGACTAAGGAAATGTTTCTCGGTTATGGAGGTGATAAAGAGTTCGTCGTAAAGGGTTACGTCGTTGCAAGCTTTGACACCAATCCGGATGATTCTGAGTCTCAATCTGGATACATATTGAAAATGGGAGCAATTAGCTAGAGTAGCTCCATGCAGAGCATTGTGGACATAGAAAATTTGCAAAATACATACGACTCTGAATGTGGCAGGCCCGTTGACTAAAACTCTCTCACAAGCAAAACATGATCACACCTTAATACTCTTTGGGTGTTAATCACATGGCGATGTGAACTAGATTATTGACTCTACTAAACCATTTGGGTGTTGGTCACATAATGATGTAAACTATTGGTGTTAATCACATGGCGTTGTGAACTAGATTATTGACTTTAGTGCAAGTGGGAGACTGAAGGAAACATGCCCTCGAGGTAATAATAAAGTTTTTATTCTATATTTCCTTATTCATGATAAAGGTTTATTATTCATGCTAGAATTGTATTGATCGGAAACCTAAATACATGTGTGAATACATAAACAAATATCGTGTCCCTAGTAAGCCTCTACTAGACTAGCTCGTTGATCAAAGATGGTTAAGGTTTCCTAACCATGGGCATGGGTTTTCATTTGATAATGGGATCACATCATTAGGAGAATTATGTGATGGACAAGACCCACCCGTTAGCTTAGCAAAATGATCGTTCAGTTTATTGCTATTGCTTTCTTCATGTCAAATACATATTCCTTCGACTATGAGATTATGGAACTCCCGGATAACGGAGGAATGCCTTATGTGCTATCAAATGTCACAACGTAACTGGGTGATTATAAAGATTTTCTACAGATATCTCCAAAGGTGTCTGTTGAGTTGGCATAGATCGAGATTAGGATTTGTCACTCCGAGTATCGGAGAGGTATCTCTAGGCCCTCTCAGTAATACACATCATAAGCTTGCAAGCAAATGACTAAGGAGTTAGTCAAGAGGTGATGTATTAAAGAAAAAGTAAAGAGACTTGCTGGTAACGAGATTGAACTAGGTATAAAGATACCGATGATCGAATCTCGGGCAAGTAAGATACCGATGGACAAAGGGAATTACGTGTGCTGTCATAACGGTTCAACCGATAAAGATCTTCATAGAATATGTAGGAGCCAATATGGGCATACAGGTTCCGATATTGATTATTGACCGGAGAGGTGTCTCGGTCATGTCTACATAGTTCTCGAACCCATAGGGTCTGCACGCTTAACGTTCAATGATGATATAGTATTATATGAGTTATGTGATTTGGTGACCGAATGTTGTTTGGACTCCCAGATGAGATCATGGACATGACGAGGAGTCTCGAAATGGTCAAGATTTAAATATTGATATATAGGACAATGGTATTCAGACATCGAAAGTGTTTCGGAGGGTGTCGGGTACTTATATGGTCACCGGAAAGGAGTTTCGGGCACCCCCGGCAAAGATATGGGCCTAATGGAGCCCAAGGGGGAACGGACCAGCCCCTGGTGCGCCCCTTCTTTGGATAGCATGCCCTAAGGGAAGGAAATGGGGAGGGCTAGCCCCTCCTACCTTTCCCTCTCATAGGAGAAAGGAAAGGGGGGCGCCACCCTCCCCTGCCTTTCCCCCGCGCCTATATAAGGCAGGAGGGGGCGCGGCTTGGGAAGGACTCCAAGTAGGATTCCTCCTACTTGGGCGCCTCCTTTGGATACTCCTCCCTTCCTCCCACCTATCTATATGTGGGGAGGGGGCGCCACACAAGGACACAACATTGTCTTAGCCGTGTGCGGTGCCCCCGTCCACCGTTTACTCCCTCGGTCATATTTTCGTAGTGCTTAGGCGAAGACCTGCGGAGATCACATCACCATCACCGTCACCATGCCGTCGTGCTCCCAAAACTCATCTAATACCTTGCTGATTTGCTGGATCAAGAAGCGGTTGACGTCACCGAGCTGAACGTGTGCAGAACACGGAGGTGATGTGCGTTCGGTACTAGATCGGCTGGAGCGCGAAGAAAGTTTGACTACATCAACCGCATTGTGAAACGCTTCCGCTTACGGTCTACGAGGGTACATAGACACACTCTCCCTCTTGTTGCTATGCATCTCCATGGATAGATCATTGCATGTGCATAGATTTTTTTTTGTTTTCCATGCAATGTTTCCCAATAGTACTGTGAGTAGTTCCACATCGGACCTACGGGTCCATAGCAGTAGCTAGATGGCTCTCTCTCTCTCTCTCTCTCCCTCTAATCTTCAATACAATGTTCTCTTTGGAGATTGATATGACGTAATACTTTTGCAGTGTGTTTGTTGGGATGCGATGAATTGTGGTTTTATGGTCGGATTATTCATTAAAAGTAATTGAGTCCTTTCTAAAATTTATTACGTGTGATTGTTTATAGCTATGTAATGCTTTCCAATCAATGAGTTTTCTTTGGCCAAGTTGTTGATTAGATCTTTAGTGGAGGTGGTGCATAGTAGTAGGTTTGATCTTACGGTTTCTTGACATCATGACAGAAGGGGTAGCAAGGCACGTATTTGTATTATTGCTACTAAGGGTAAAACGACAGGGTTCGATAATATTGATTGGTCTTATTTTGTCTACATTATGCCGTCATGCTTAAAGCATTACTCTGTTTGTTATGAACTTAATACCTAGAGAGGAAAGCATAGAACGCTCTAGAAGTGGAGTAATAGTAGTAGGCGTCAGTAAGTTTAATGGTCTATTTGTCATGAACATAATGTCTATGTATTGATCATGTCATGAATAACATCATAACCATGTGCTTTTCTATTAATTGCACAACAGTAATTTGTCTACCCACCGTGTTATTATACTTATGAGAGAGATGCCTAGTGACGCTATGGCCCCCGGTTCATTTTCAATTTATATTTACTAAAGCCCTAAAAATACCTTGTTGCAATTTATTATCTTTTATGTTAATTCTATATTATCCATCTATCACTACCAAATTTAATCCTTGTAACCGACAAGAACGAGGGGACTGACAACCCCCTTTCCTTCATTGGGTACACGTATTTGCTTCGTGTGTGTATAGGTACCGTTTATCTGTTTCTTGTGGAGTCTCGTATTGGTTTTATAAACCTTGGTTCTTAATTGAGGGAAATACTTAGCAACTTTGCTACATCACCCTTCCTCTTCAGGGAAATCCCGACGAACTATATAAGTAGCACAACACAGCGGCCACGGGATACGAGAGTAGGTGGTCCCGCCGGCGCTATTTTGGGCGGCTAGAGCAAGAAGATCAGAGATTGAAGAAGCATGACGGCCATTGGATTGACATACAATGGTCACTTCTACTAGAATCATTTGTTTACTAAGTTGACAACACCTTGCATACACGTCAACTTAGTAGACCCACAAGTCAACCTCGAAATCTATGGCAAACAACATACAACCCATTTGCTAATATTTTAATAATTTATAGACATTTGCTAATTCTTATGGAATTTATTGCAGTCCACATTCTTTTTGTTAGAATTGCAGCCCATATTCAAGCCAGGGTTAAAAATTTCCTTGAAATTTTGCATATTTTGGTGGGGTCTGAACTATTTTTAATCCCAACATTTCATTTTAGATTCAAAATAATTTCAAAAATAAATATATATTAATTTAAAATCCAATGAAAATTTTCCCGCAAAAAACTCAATGAAATTTAAAATCTCAAAATAAAAAAATGAAAAATGAAACTAAAGGCCAATTTGCTATGTTTTTTAAAATTTACAGCCCATTTTCTTATTACTTGTAGCCCATTTTTTGGGCAAGCCGAGTGCATCCCTCCTCCTCTTTAAAGATTTGTAGCCCAGCAAGGCGGATAAAAGAAAGTAGCATTACCCCGCAAAAAAAGCAAGTAGCATTGATTGGGTATTCTCTAGAACGGATAAATCCGTTGAAAGGATCGATATAGTTGACTAGAGGGGGTGAATAGGAACCTAACAATTTTTAGCTTTTCTTTACCAAATTAAACTTTGCATCAAAGTAGGTTGTCTAGATATGTAACTAGGTGAGCAATCTATATGATGCAACAACAACAAGCACACGAGCAAGCAATGGATACAACACAATATGAGCTTGCACAAGTAAAGGTGAGAGATAACCAATAGCGGAGCCGGTGAAGACGAGGATGTGTTACCAAAGTTCCTTCCCTTTGAGGGGAAGTATGTCTCCATTGGAGCGGTGTGGAGGCACAATGCTCCCCAAGAAGCCACTAGGGCCACCGTATTCTCCTCACGCCCTCACACAATGCAAGATGTCGTGATTCCACTATTGGTGCCCTTGAAGGCGGTGACCGAACCTTTACAAACAAGGTTGGGGCTATCTCCACAACTCAATTGGAGGCTCCCAACAATACCACGGAGCTTCACCATAATGGAATGTGGCTCCAAGGTGAATTCAACCGTCTAGGGTGCTCAAACACCCAAGAGTAACAAGATCCACAAGGGGTTAGTGGGGGGAATCAAATTTCTCTTGGTGGAAGTGTATATCCGGGCCTTCTCAACGAATCCCTAAAGAATCAACAAGTTTGATTGGCTAGGGAGAGAGATCGGGCGAAAATGAGCTTTGGAGCAACAATGGATCTTGGGGGAAAAGAGGTAAGTCAACTTGGAGAAGAAGACATCCTTTTATAGTGGGGGAACCAATCCAATCGTTACCCCCCATTCAGCCCGCTCAGAGTAGTACTACTGCTAGGGTTAGCGGTACTACTACTGGGTGTCGTGGTACTACCGCTCCCCCTCGCGGTACTACCATGTAGACTGTGGGAGACCAGAGGTGGAACGAGATCTAGACCCAGGGTGGTACTAGCAGCGGTGGTAGGGGCAGTACTACCGCTCGTGAGCGGTACTACCGCCTCTACTGCCATTGCCAGTGCCGCACAGCCCGACACGAGAGGCGACACTTTCGAGTCGAGGCGGTAATAGCACAGCACTTCAGCGGCACTATGGCTGAGAGCCCCTTAGCAGTACTACCGCTGGGCAGCGGTACTGCCGCCTATGACTCTTGAGCGGTACTTCCGCTGGGAGTTGCAGTACTACCGTTGGGACCATAACAAGCTCACAATAGAGGCAACAAAAGATCCTCCATTGATGCGAGAAGGATCAGTGGGTGCAAAGGACATGTGTACATGTTGATTCCACCCTAACCTTTCCTATGCACACCCCCTCTTGATAGTACGGTGACTCCCACGATCAAGTCCACCAAAACCGAAACGAAAGAAACTACACCGTCTTCACTTAAAACTCCGAGGGGGAGGAATCATCTCATGCCAATGAATGAATCTCTGAAATACTCAACGCACATGATTAGTCTGCAAAAGTATTGCCATCAATCACCAAAACTACTTAGAGAGAGACATGCCTTAACAATCTCCCCCCTTTTGGTGGATTGATGACAACACGGGATTTGCACAAAGGTAAGACATGAGACTAAATGAATCCCAAACCAAATTAGAGGTGCCTTTGGAATGCAAGGCACACACATTAGGATCAACACTCCCCCTATATTTTATAGTCTGACAACATTTGCAACAAGAATGGGACATATATAGCTCAGATGCAATAGAGTAGAAGTGAGCAAAGTATATAACAGGATAAGCATGCGACTCACATACTACCAAAGTACTCGACAAACATAGAAAATAAAAGGATAAGGTAGCATATGTCTCACACCATATGATAGGGTACCAGGTCTCACAAGCACAAACCAAACCAAAGCAAATGACAAGAAAAGAGTTTGCGAGAGAGAAAGGCAAGGCAAACAAGCCACACAAACACACGCTCGCAACTCGACAATGACAAATCCCTAAACTCTCTCCCCCTTTGGCATCGAGACACCAAAAAAGGCAAAGAGCGCTACTACGGCTCCAAGTGATAGCAAATTGAAGGTCTCCATCATCACATCCCTGCGAGATTGTTTGCACCGCCATCATCAGCAGGAAACTGCTCGGTGTTTGAATCTGTCCACGGGCAGTGCTGCTAAACCCACTCCTCCTCATTAGTGATCTTGCCCTCAGATCCGCTGGCAACTGTCGCACCCAACTGACGCATGAGCTCCTTGTGACAACTCCTGGCCTTCTTCTTAGACACATGAGCCATGTACTGTCCATGAGACTCCATACAGAAGAGTTTCTTCATTTTGTGCTTGAGCTTGTTTGCCCATGGGGGCTCCACTCCAGAGGGCTCATAGTCATCGTCATCATCGGCATCAACCTCCGTCTCAACGTCAGCAGCTCCAGATGGAATCCTAGACCTCAGAACTGAGGTGCCCCAGTTCTCCTTCTTCCTCATACGCTTGATCTCATGAGTTATTAACTCACCAGTCTCCAGCACAACATTAGGATAAACATGCACCCAATCCTTCTCAATCAGCAATATGATAAACGGACCATAGATAGGGCACTTGCGCTCAGAGATAGCAGAGACTAGTTCAGACCACATGACATGAGAGATATCCAAGGATTCTCCAGTGTTTTCTTCCTTCTCATGCTGGCAGAAAAGAAGCATGTCCACGAGAAAGGAGTGAACCATATCCAAGTTCCCAATGCGAGGGAAGAGAGTCTCTCTGAATATGCGATGAAATATGTCCAGATAGGCAGGTAGCTTATAGGTATCCTTCTGAGTCTCGGGGTGAATCTTCAAAGTACAATAGGGCCAGAGAGATTGCTTGTGAGTGGAAGTTGTATTGCGTTGAGGGTGAAAGCCAACTGGGTTCGCAAGTCCTTGATCTTCAATCCCAAGTAACTCCATGAAAGCCTTCCATTTGACAGAAAGAAGCTTGCCACTTGTCATCCAAGTTAGAGTTCTTTCCTCATCTGTTCCAAGATGGACTGTGGCATAAAATTGAGCCACCAAATCTGCATCAAAGTCCTTGTTGAACTGCATGATCCTGAGAATGTTCAGCTAAGAACGTATCTGCAGGGCTTTGCCAAAGTAGGCAGGATCCTTCTCCATATAGTCAGTGTTGATGGTGCGAACATCAACATAGAGATTCTTCTTCGCTTTGATCACATCAAAGTAGATGGCCCACTGAAAGCGATTCCAGAAAGGATGGTTGACCAAAGTGGGTTCTTGATCTTCTGTATATGGGTTCCGCCAGTGCCTTTCCCAGAACTCCTTTGCAGACATCTCTGTCACAGACTTGGCCCTAGGCTTGGGCTTGTTCGCAATAGTCTTCTTTGGCTGAGGAGGAGGAGGAACACTTGAGGAGGCAACCGCTATCTCAAAGGTGCGATAGCGCTTTGAAGTAGAACACCCGAGGTTGACACGGCGGACATGTTGCTCAGAAGGGCCGTCACCTGGAACCAAACACAAGGACACAAGAACACAACATGAAAGAATGAGCATAAGCCACCAGAAAAAGCAACACAGATCGATATTTGGTATGAGTATGGTGGAAGTGGGCAGCCAGCGGTAGTACTGCAATCTGGAAGCGGCAGTACCGCTCCAAGGGAGCGGTAGTACCACTCCAGGCGGGGGAACAGCAGTTCCCTATTACCTGGACAAATCCGGCACTACCGGGATGCCAAATTCAAAAATAAGCCTACCAAATATCAATCCAAACAGTCTAGACGCCTTCTCCAACCTACTGAAGCCTTGATTTAGCCAAAAATCAAGAAATGCAACAACTATTGCCCCTAAAGACTAGATCTGAAACCTAGACACAAAGAGAAGAGGAATGGGGGAAATACCGGCATCCATGGCAAGACGACGGGGTGGGGATCGATTCCACCGAAGGAAATGGAGAGGGACGGCCCGGAGACGGCGGCCCGCCGAAGCCCTGCGGCGAGTACGACGCTTAAGCACGAAGGGGGTCGAGCGAGGTTAGCGAATGGGTGTGGGGAAGAAAGAAACTCCCCCTGCCCGACATAACCCCCCCCCCCAGTCCCGCCCCGCAGCGGTAGTACCACGGGGGAGGGCAGTAGTACCGCTTAATGTCCATCAGCGGTAGTACCGCGCTCCACTAGTGGTAGTACCGCTCAGCCAAGTACTCAAGGGCTAGACACAAAAAGGCTTAGCTCAAGCAAGAAAAAGAACCTACAAGGAGAGGGAGCAAACACAAAGGCAGAAAAACACCCACAAGAGGACAAGAAACACACACCTCTCAAAGAGAGGGCGGTGGCCGAGGCCACCTATGTTTGAGTCAAGTGGTATGGCACTATGAAGATTTTAACCTTAGGCCCATGACCAAAACTCATCTTTGAAGCACAAGTACCATCAAAAATGGCTAATGTGAAATACTTGATCAATTTATGCATAATGGGGGGAGGGAGAGTTCATTGAGAGAACAGCACTCCCTCTATGTCCATGCCTACACATAAACAAGACATCACGATGAGTATGGTGGGGTGTGCAAGGGTTCAAGTCACATTGATCGAATCAATGATATTTAGCTCAAGCCTTAACTCGCGAAATCTTGCTTCATCCAAGGGCTTTGTGAATATATCTGCAAGGTTATCATGAGTGTTGACATAGTTGAGCTCGATCTCCCCTTGCCTAATGTGATCCCGGATGAAATGATATCGAATCTCAATATGCTTCGTCTTGAAGTGTTGCACCGGGTTGAGAGAAATCTTGATGGCACTTTCATTGTCACACCAAAGAGGCACTTTGTTACAAATGACTCTGTAATTCTTTAAAGTTTGCCCCATCCATAGAAGTTGAGCACAACAACTCCCGGCAGCCACATACTCCGCTTCGGTGGATGAGAGAGACACACAACTTTGCTTCTTAGAAGACCAACTCACCAAAGAGCAACCGATAAATTGGCACCCTCCGAAAGTTGACTTCCTATCCACTTTGTCTCCCGCCCAATCCGAGTTTGAAAAGCCCACAAGATTGAAGTTTGCTCCTCTTGGGTACCATAAGCCAAAGTTTGAGGTATGAGTCAAATATCGAAAGATTCGCTTGACCGTCACATAGTGGCTTTCCTTAGGTGTGGCTTGAAACCATGCACAAATTCCCACACTCAACATGATACCCGGTCTAGATGCACAAAGGTAAAGCAAGGAGCCAATCATGGAGCGATATACCTTTTGATCCACCGCTTTACCATTGGGATCTATGTCAAGTTGACTTTTGACGGGCATTGGAGTGGAAGCCGGCTTGACATCACTTAGCTTGAATCTCTTGAGCATGTCTTGAGTATATTTGGCTTGGTTGATGAAGGTTCCTTCTCTTCTTTGCTTGATTTCGAACCCGAGAAAGAACTTCAACTCTCCCATCATGGACATCGTAGTCGATACCCTCGACTTGGGAGTAGCCTTGTGCTACCAACCGAGCCTTGTTGCGAACAAGAATTCCATGAGCATCTTGCTTTTTCTTGAATATCCACTTGGTTCCAATGACATTATGGTTCCCCGTTGGCCTTGGCGCCAATCTCCACACCTTGTTGTGATCGAAGTTGTTGAGTTCTTCATGCATGGCATTAAGCCAATCCGGATCCGCGAGCGCCTCATGGACCTTTTGGGGTTCAGCACAAGAAACAAATGCATGATGTTCACAATAGTTTGCTAATTGTCTTCGAGTGCTTACCCCCTTTCTTAAGCTTCCAAGCACATTCGTCATGAGATTCCCTTTGGTAGTGAGCTTGAATGCAATCTTGGCGACACGATGCTCCAATTCCTCCTCAGGAGAGAGTTGAGGAGCGGTAACTTGATCATCTTGAGCGTCGTCTTGAGCTTGTTCTGGATCTTCAACTTGTTTTGTGGTGAGAACATGACCTTGGGCATCACTTGGTGGATCACCAAAAACTTGAGGTTGATCTTGCCCTTGATCTTGTTCATTTGGTTGAGGTCCTTCACTTTGTTCTTCGGAAGCGTGTGGGTCTTGGGTTGGTGATGGTTCCACTTGAGTGGAACATTGTCCTTCTCCTCAGCCACAAGGGGTTCCTCAATGGGTAGGAAATGACCAACATCCATTCTTATTATGGCTTGGGGAGGAATTTCATCACCTACATCACAAGTACCACTTTGCTCCACTTGGGAGCCGTTATTCTCGTCAAACTCCATGTTACACGTCTCCTCAATGATTCCGGTGGACTTTTTGATGACACGGTAAGCATGAGAGTTTGTATCATAACCAACAAATATGACCTTATGAGCTCTAGCCTCAAATTTAGACAAACAAACACCTTTCTTGATAATGAAACACTTACACCCGAACACTCGGAAGTACTTGAGGTTGGGCTTTTTACTGGTGAGTATCTCATATGGAGTCTTGTTCAAGCCTTTGCGGAGGTAGAGCCGATTGGATGCATGACAAGCGGTGTTGATGGCTTCGGCACAAAAGTTGTATGGAGACTTGAACTCCGCCATCATGGTCCTTGCCGCATCCATCAACGTCCGGTTCTTCCTCTCCGCTACACCATTTTGTTGAGGGGTGTAAGGTGCGGAATATTGATGCTTGATCCCCTCATCACTAAGAAACTCATCCAAGGTGTAGTTCTTGAACTCGATGACGTTGTCACTTCTTATCATCAAGATCTTTGCATTGTGTTGATGTTGAGCTTCATTTGCAAAGTCGATGACGGTTTGTTGGGTCTCACTCTTCCTCTTGAAGAAATATACCCAAGTGTATCTTGAATAATCATCCATAGCCACCAAGCAATACTTTCTACCCCCAAGACTATCAAAGGATGGAGGTCCAAAAAGATCCAAGTGAAAGAGCTCCAAGGTCCTCTTCGAGTAGATGATAGTAGTGGGAGGGTGAGCCTTCTCATCTAGCTTTCCTTTGATACAAGCACTGCAAGCACGATCTTTGGCAAAACTAACATTTGTTAGTCCACGGACATGGTCCCCCTTGAGAAGACTTTGCAAAGATCTCATATTGACACGGGCTAAACGGCGATGCCAAAGCCACCCCACATCAACTTTAGCCATTAGGCATGTCGCGGTCTTAGTGGGTCGCTCTGAAAAGTTAATCACATAAAGACCGTTCTCGACATGCCCAACAAAGGCTACTTTAGGAGTCTTGCTACACAAGAGGGCCACAGTATCAATATCAAAGAAAGTGGAAAATCCCATGAGTGCAAGTTGACGAATGGAAAGTAAATTGTATGCAAGGGACTCAACAAGCATAACTTTATCAATCGTGAGATCATGATAAATGACAACCTTGCCAAGACCCAATACCTTAGAAGATGAGGCATCACCCCACTCGACATTGGTGGGCATAGAGGAAATCTTGTGCACGTCCACCACCAAGTCCTTGCTTCCGGTCATGTCGTGGAATTGTCACGGCAGATGTCCTAGTGTGAGGACTTAGTCGTGGAGCCATCGCGATGAGGTTAGCTTAAAGGGGTTAATCAGGACAAGGGACACGAGGATTTTATACTGGTTCGGCCCCTTACGGTGAAGGTAAAATCCTAATCCAGTTGGAGGTGGTATTGCTAGGTTTTCGATGAGCGGGAAGCGAATACGCTTGACCAGGCTCTCGATCTGTTGTTTCTTGCCCTAAGCCGCCGATGGGTCGTCCCCTTATATGCACGGGTTGACGCCCTGCAGCCTACAAAGTCCCAGCCGGCTCATACAACGTATCCGGCTCGGTGACCTTTCTTACATACCTTACAATACAAGTTTACATACATGGCGGTTTATATCCGTGGGCCTTAAGCCGCCTTCGGGTTTGGGCCCTCTACTAAGCCTATCTATGAACTGCCATTGTTAATATGCTCTTGGGCTTCATAGAGATGAATCGGCATAGGGATGACCCGGTCCCTCCTGGGCAGGTCATGCCTAATAGTCATATCCCCAACAAGTCATATGATTTGTGGCTCCACTATCGAGCAACCATGATCCTCCACCGGAAGCAAACACCTACAAGAGAGCAATGCTTGGTTTTAGGTACCCATTTTGTAATGGATCCTTTGATGTTAGTAAGAAGGGTCTTAGGAACCCAAATAGACCATTCAATGTACTCATAAGGAGAGCCAACAAATTTAGCATAAACATGCCCATCACTAGCACGGCATAACACATAAGAAGGGTTAAAGTCGTCGACTTTGTTGGGAGGAGTGGCATTGCCCTTCTTGACACCACCACCCTTCTCATTGTTCTTCTTATCCTTAGAATCACCCTCTCCCTCTTTCAAAAAAGTTTGCTTGAGAGGAGGAGGATGTTTGGCCTTGTCATTCTTCTTCTTGTTCTTGGACTTGTGTGCAAATGCAATTCCCTCCTTGGACACAACTTCCTTTTGATTGCTCAAAAGGCTGTTGAGGTTCTTCTCACCTTGTATGCAAGACACAAGGCCTTTCTCAAGTTGCTCCTTCAACTTTGCATTTTCCTCCACAAGATGCACATGCTCACAACATGGGTTAGTAGCATTTGCATTATCAACTAAAACCATATGAGGAAATGTGGCTTTCTCCTTGGTTAGCTTCACTTGGAGTTGATCATGAGACTCTTTAAGGCTAGCATGAGTACCCTTCAAGGCCTTGTGAGCCTTGTCAAGTATATCAAACTCCTCCTTGAGTCTAGCAAGATCAACCCCAAGTTTGGCCTTCTCAGAATTGAGCACACGAGATACAACAAGAGCATGATCAAGATCTTTCTTTAATTTAGCATGATCGTCATTGTGTGACTCCTCAAGAGCCAAACGATGACCACGCTCTTCCTCAAGAGCATTAGAGAGATCCCATATCTCAACGGCATAGTCACGACTATGCCCCTCCATCTTAGGGATGGTTTCTTCATGAGCCTCGATCATGTCATTGGCTTCACCAAGTTGTTCCAAGAGAGCAACAAAGTGCTTCTTGGGTTTACAATTGAGCTTACTCATAAAAGACCCAAATTCATTTTCTTCCTCATTAGACCCCTCACTTTCAACAATGCAATCCGTCAAAGAGGGATTAGTAGTGATGGTGGTTTTGATGTTGGGGGTTACCTTGTTGGTGGCTTTGGCCATGAGGCACTTGGCGGTGATGTTCTCATCGGGTGAGTTGAAAAGGGACATCCGTGGAGTTGTGGCAATGGCAATGGAGGCCATGGCAATTGTCTCACCGTCTTCATCATCATCCTCCTCCTCATTGTACTCTTCTTGTGCCACCAACCCCTTGGGAGGAGTATTCTTGGTGAAGTTGTTCTTGTTGGGGAAGGACTTTGTCCTTGTCTTTTCGGATGAGCTTGCCACCATTGTCTTCCCTCTTCTCATATGGGCACTCTGCAACAAAGTGACTCACTTTGCCACCATTATAGCATGTCCTCACACGTTGCTTGCCCTTGGCGCCACTTTAGTTGTTCTTGTTGTAGTTGGGCCTTGAGTTCTTCATGCTACAAAATTGCCTTGAAGCGAGAGCCATGTGATCATGATAAGCATATTTTGTATCTTCGGGATTACTCTCCTCTTCTTCCTCTACATCCTCTTCTTCCACATTAGCCTTGGCCTTCAAAGCTAGGTTGGGCTTCTTTACTCGTTGAGAATGCAACACCACATTGTCGGCGGTCTTATCCAAGATTCTCATAGCAACAAACTCATCCAACACTTCACTTGAGGACAAGGAATGAAAGTCCGGCCTTTGAAGGATGATGGATGACATGGCCTTATGGTAGGGCATCATGGCCTTGAAAAACTTGCACTTGATCCAATTGTTATCCATATCCTTGCTCCCATGATCTCAGAGTGAGACCGCGAGAGTGGTTAATCTCCGGTAAAGCTGATGAGGTTCTTCATCTTCATTCATTGCAAACTCATCGGCTTCATCTTGAACCACTTCATAGTTGGAGAGTTGAATGCTTGCGCTTCCCTTGTAAATGGAAACAACATGTTGCCATGCTTCCTTGGCCACGGTGTCACATCCCTAGTTCTGGTATGAACTAGACCAGCTAGTCAGTTGTGCATCATGTTCAAATTCCATTTAAATTTGAAATGGGGATTGTGAAACCCTCAGAAATCATTTCTGGAAATAACCCAGATAAAAAATGCTCCAAAAAGGTCCAAGAAAATGTTCATGTTGCTCTCTGAAAATATTGATCATAGGTAAAAATCAAACCAATATTTTTAGGAACTCATAAATATTTATTTTGGCCATTTGGAATTAATGCAATAATTATTTGCATTGGATATATATATATATGATATATTTATTTATATATGTCCAACAATTCCGATTTTTATGTGAGGGGCTCTGGAATACTTCAACTAGCTCCTACAATAAATTTCAGAAGAAAATAAATTGATTTAGTATTTTTATTAAATCAAAACAAATGTCAGAAAATAGAAAAGAAAAGAAATGGAAACCTACCTGGACCTTACCTGCGGCCAGCTCCTGTGCTGGCCTAGCACTGTGCAGCCTGGCCCGGCCCAACTCGCCAAGCCAGTCATCCTCCTCCTTGCCAGCAGGAGGCGAAGGAGGGCATGGCGAGCGCGCGCATGCACGCCACGCTCGTGCCTGCCTGCCCCCTTCCCCTCGGCGCTGTCCACCCCAGAGAGCTCCAACGAGCCCCCTGGCCTCTCCTCACTCTCTCCCGAGCTCTCTCCTCTCCTCTGCTCGTCTTCTCTCCCGCGCCCGAACGCCACCGCAGCACGTCGTCGTGAGCCACCGCGATCATCGCCACCGCCACCGCCCCGTCCCTTGCTGCTGTCCAGGAGCACCGCCGCCCTCGACTACGCCTCCTCGTCGATCTGGACGACGCCAGGAGCACTACAGCATCGCCACCGCCGTCATCCCCTTCGTCGGAGCCGCAGATCGCCGCCGCTAAATTCGTCGCCGACTGGTCCTCCCCGAGCTCATCGACAACGCCTTCGAGTTCGTTGTGAGCTCCCCTTCCTCCTCCCCCTAGCCCCGTAGCTCGAGCGCCCCCCTAGCCCTGTCGGCCACCTTGGCAGAGAGCTCGGCTCCGCCGTTCATGTCGCCGCCATGGCCACAGCTGCCACAGCTTGCAACCGAGCTGACCGCCGTTCTCAGTACCCTCTCGCGCGTCGTTTGCACCCAACCGCAGCCCCTCTAGTGCCTCGCAGCACCTTACCCGCATGCACCCGACTCCGGCCGCCGCCGCGAGCTCTGCTCCGGCATGCTTCGCCGTTCCCGCGGCCTCCCCTGAGCGCGGCTGGATGCGCTCATGCATGGGCTACCCGCCGGTGGACTCCGTGTGCCAAACCATGGCCTCCAGCTCGTTCCGGCGAACTTCCGCCGTGGCTCGAGGTCGTCGCCGGCGAAACTCCCGTGGCTGACGTGGCGTGTGATTAGCTGCTAACCCTGCCACTTAATCCACCCCCTAAGCCACTGACTATGGGCCCCAGGGCTCGGTCAAACCCTGGTCAGCTAGGTTTGACTTGGGTTTAGCCCCGGTGTCACTGACGTGTGGCCCCCACACGTCAGGTTTGACCTGGTCAGCCCTGCTGACGACTCTGTGACGTCATGCTAATGCAATAATGATTTTTTCTGGATTTTAAATAATTCAGAGAATTCTAGAAATTGATATAAACTTCAAAAATTCATATAAATTCAACCGTAGCTCAGATTGAAATAATTTATATATGAAAAAATTATTAGAAAAATTCAATCTATCCATTTTTACCTGTTTCATGCATGTCTAACCAACTTATACTTGCTGTATAGGTGAAAACATATAAATGGCATTTATAAAGATTTAATTTAGAGTTGCATTTGAACCTTTGGTTCAAATGGACCTCTTCCAAATAGAATGCTAAATGCATTAGCTCAAAGCACATCACATACTCATGCCATGATCATGCATCATATTGCTGCATATGCTTGTGTTTGATTATCGACACCGTTCCTTCTCGATAGGTCCTGCTCCGGAGACCGATCCAGAGTACCTGTCTAAGGAGCAGTGCCTTCCTTGTTGATCTACCAGGCAAGCAAACCACCTTGTTCATTCCGATACAATCCTACTATATCGCTCCTGCTCTCATTTATTGCATTAGGACAACAACGATTCAACTGCTACTTTATGCTGCGGTAGTTGAACCCATTCCTCTGCATGACGTGTCATTGACACAGTAAATAGTTAAAACCCACTAGCATGTGTAGGATTTGATTGAGCCATGTTGAGTTCTTGCCATGCCTTGCCTGCTATTGCTTAGAGTTGTGTCAGGTCTGATTCATCGGGAATGAATTGGAGTGGTACGATATGTTCTGGTGCTGAGAGTTAAGCGTGTGAACACGATTTGGTAAAGGTAGCGGTGAGAGGCCATGTAGGAGTACATGGTGGGTTGTCTCATTGGAACCGTCCTTAAGCACTGAGTTCCGTGTATGTTGCCCAATGACTAGCTACTACCACACATTGGAATGCTTAAGTGCCCATCTCGACTTATTAGCCAACTTGATCTCTGTCCAGGAGTCGCAAATAGTTTCTGGTGTTTGTAGGTAGTGTTAGTAGTCTACCAAGTGGCACCCGGCCAGGTGGGCTTGGGACAGACTAGGCACAAGTGGCATGGTGTACCAAGCATAGATCCATCCGGCGAGGTGGGCTTGGGAACCCTGCACATATCGTTTGGGGCCGTGAGAGACACCCCGGCCGGATCTCCTTGCGGATGGGACCTGAATAGGCGATAAACCTAGACTAGAGTCTTGTGTGGTTAGTCAGGTTGTGGCCAACACCCTCGCCAGGCTTCCGCTTGAAGGTTGCCGAGATACATGACGTGTACATGGTGATAAATGGTGAGAGCGTGTGTGAAGAAGTACACCCCTGCAGGGTTATCATGATCTATTCGAATAGCCGTGTCCTCGGTTATGGACTTCTTGGATGCTTACGTGGTACATAGACAACTTGAAATGGATACTCTAAAATTCTCAAGACAAGTGTGAGTGCTATGGATGGCTTTCTCGTAGGAAGACGAGGATGAATCCATAGTAGTGTATTGATGTGGTGTTTAGTGGACTCATGTGCACTGCCTCACCTCAAAGAAGTTTCTCGTTGTCGTAGAACAGGATAGCCACTGAGTCAAAGCTGGCTTGCTGCAACTAAACCCCACATTACCTTCTTGACACAAATGCATGTATGATAGGATCTGATGTAAGTCTTGCTGAGTACCTTTGTACCCACGTTGCTTTATTTATGTTTTTGCAGCGGAGACTTCGTTCTTATTAGTTTACTTGGACTTCGACGAGTAGCTTGCACCTCAGCTACGATCTTGTGCCCTTGGGAGGGACTTGTAGATAGTCAGGCTTCTTAGCCCTTTTCTTTTGTAGCTGTCTGTACTCAGACATGTAATGCTTCCGTTGCTTGTATGCTCTGAATGATGGGTCATGTGACCCCTGTTTGTATTTAATGCTATGTGGCTCTTCTGGGCCTTTATCTATATGAGTTGCGTTATGTTGTGATGCCATGTTGTACATCACATACTTGCATGTTATGCGTACGTGTGACGTATATTGCTATGTGTGGGATCCAACAATCTAGTTGTTTATCCTTGGCAGCCTCTCATATGGGGAAATGTAGTCTAGTGCTTCCTTGAGCCATAGTAGTCCGCTACAGCCCGGTTCACCGGAGTCCTTCTAGCCCAGCACTACTGCTCAGGACACTTGACTGGCCGGCATGTGTTTCACTTTGTTCCTGTGTCTGTCCCTTTGGGGAAATGTCACGCGGTGACATCCGGAGTCCTGCCTAGCCTGCTACAGCCCGGGTTCCTCGGAGTCCTGTTAGCCTAGTGCTACAGCCCGGATTCACACGCTGCTGACCGACATGCTCGATGTGAATCATGTATGCCTGTCCCCATAGGTTAGTGCCGCTTTGGGTTCATGACTAGCCATGTCGGCCCGGGTTCTCTGTCATATGGATGCTAGCGACACAATCATATATGTGAGCCAAAAGGCACAAACGGTCCCGGGCCAGGGTAAGGCGACACCCGTGGGAATACCGTGCGTGAGGCCGCAAAGTGATATGAGGTGTTACCGGCTAGATCGATGTGACTTGGGATCGGGGTCCCGACAACTTTGGTATCAGAGCCTGACTGCCTGTAGGATTTCCAAGCCAACCTGGTCGAAGTTGAATCTAGAAATTCTTTAGTTATGTAAGGGAATTGATTGTGGAAGGGAACGTAAGGCTCTTTTTACTCCTTATACCTCATGCCCTTATGATCTGAGTCATCCTATCTTTCCTACGGGGTTAAGGAACTAGGCTTCCTCTTCTGTCTATCAGGATCACGTGTTACTACTCCGTAGTTTCTAAGGTTTGGTTGATCAGAGTCTTATCCCAGTTCAAGTACCTTCGGTGTAGCCTGTTTAGTAATATCTCAGAACCTTGGGTGATGATGTTAAGTTTGGTGCTACCCCATCATTTGTAGGATGTCTCATTTTGAGCATTTTACTGCCGTTATGTTGCCAGAATTGTCCTAGGAGTTCAAGAGATAGTATTTTCCTCGTACTATATTCTACATCCTTATGATGATGCTGAATCCATCCTTGTTTCCTTGGTTTCATTCTTCAGGATGTTGTCGGTTAACCGAAATTCTGTTGCTCGTAGCCGGAACCACGGAGATGGTAGGGATGAGGATCCTCCCGATCAGTCTTCGTTGGCAAAGTTCATGTTAGAAGTTGAGATGAACAATCGTGAGACCAACCGCTTGTTAGCACGTATCGAGGAGAACACCGCACCCCAGTGCAAGGAGTCAGCGACCATTTATGATTTCATTGGTCTGAAACCACCTACCTTCCATCATTCCATCGAACCACTCGATGCAGATGACTGGCTTTGTGGTATCACTCACAAGCTGCATTCTGCGAATGTAGCTGAAAGTGACAAGGTCACCTATGCTACATATCACCTGGAAGGTCCTGCTAGTCTTTGGTGGCAGAACTATGAGGCTATGCTTCCAGCTGGCCAGATAACCACCTGGAGAAATTTCACCGAGGCCTTTCGCGAGCATCACATTCCTCAGGCTCTCATTGACCGCAAGAGAGAAGAGTTCTGTAGTTTCACCCAGAGTAAGATGGTTGTTGATGCTTACAGTAGGGAATTTGAGAACCTTGCCTGTTATGCTACAGAAGAGGTGTCCACAGACGCCAAGAAGCAGGCTAGGTTCCGGAAGGGTCTCAACCCCAAGTTGCGTCGTGATCTCCACCTGCATCACTGTGATACATTCCCGGCTCTTATGAATAAGGCCATTAATGCAGAGACAGCTCAACTCACTTACGAGGAGTCTCGTAAGCACACCCGTGATTTGGGTTCTTCCTCCGGTTCTAGTTCTCAGAAGCGCCGGATTTGGGTTCCGAACTCCGCTCTTCCACCCGGGTATACACCAAGGCCTTCTTGTGTGGCACCTCACCCAGTTCAACCGTATGCTACACCCATGCCTATTGGTAGACCACTTGTCAATGCGGGTCCTTGTCCTACCTCCAAGATTTGTTACAAGTGCGGAGAGCCAGGCCACATTGCCCGTATTTGCACTCAGACCTGTGTTGCTCCACCCCAGCCCGAGAAGTCTGTTGGCCGTGGTAGTAAGCCATCACGCAAGATGATCAATGCCAAGTCAGCTCCCACTGAACTTGGATGTGTGCATCACGTCTCAGCTAAAGACGCTCATGATGATCCAGATGTTGTTCTTGGCACACTCCTTGTCAATTGTCATCCAGCTTCGGTTCTATTCGATACTGGAGCATCTCACTCCTTCATTTCCGAAAGTTATGCCCGCTTGCACGACATGTCATTTTGTGATATGCCCTCCCCACTACTCATTTAAACTCCTGGATCCAAGTGGCAAACTTCTAGGATAAGTTATGGCAATGAAATACATGTTGACAGACTTGTATTCCTAGCTTCCCTGATATCCCTTAAGTCTTCAGATATTAACATCATCTTGGGTATGGACTGGATGAAAGCTCATTATGCCAAGATTGACTGTTACACCAGGTCTGTTCAGCTCACACACCCCTCTGGCAAGATAGTCACTGTCTCCACCAAAATTGCAAAGCGTCAACTCTATTCTCTAAATGCCAGCCCTCTTCCTGACCTTGAAGATATCGCGGTAGTCCGCGACTTTCCGGATGTCTTTCCAGAGGAACTGCCAGGTATTCCACCTGACAGAGATGTAGAGTTTGTCATAGATCTTATCCCCGGAACCGCCCCAATTTCTAGGAGACCTTACAAGATGGCACCCTTAGAGCTAGCCGAGCTTAAGAAACAACTTGATGAGTCCATGCAAAAGGGTTTGATCCGTCCTAGTTCTTCTCCCTGGGCTTGCTCCGTCCTCTTTGTCAAGAAGAAGGATGGTACGGACCGGATGGTTGTAGATTATCGCCCCGTTAATTTGGTCACGATAAAGAACAAGTATCCGCTCCCCAGGATCAACGATCTGTATGATCATCTCGCTGGATCCTCAGTCTTCTCCAAGATGGATTTGAGATTAGGCTACCACCAAATCAAGATCAGAAACGGGGACATTCCTAAGACGGCTTTTGTCACTCGTTATGGTCAGTACGAGTACACCGTCATGTCCTTTGGTCTAACCAATGCTCCAGCTACATTCTCTTGCTTGATGAACTCGATCTTCATGGAGTACTTAGATAAGTTCGTCGTGGTCTACCTCGATGATATTCTTATTTACTCGCAGAACGAGGAAGAGCATGCCGAACATCTTAGGCTTGTGTTAGAGATACTCAGAGAACACCGCCTTTATGCCAAGTTCTCCAAGTGCGAATTTTGGTTGCCAGAAGTGACCTATCTTGGCCACATAATCTCTGGTAAGGGCATTGCTGTCAATCCCGAGAGAGTTCAAGCCGTTCTTGATTGGACTCCACCTGAAACGGTTAAGCAAGTTAGGAGTTTCCTTGGCCTAACCAGATATTGTTGCCGCTTTGTTAAGAACTTCTCCAAAGTGGCCAAACCTCTCACGGAACTTCTCAAGAAAGATAAAAAGTTTGAGTGGTCCCCACAGTGTGAGTACAGCTTTCAGGAACTGAAAAGACGCCTTACTTCTGCTCCCATACATGTGCCACCAGATTTCACTAAGGACTTTGTTATCTATTGTGATGCCTCACGACAGGGACTAGGTTGCATTCTTATGCAAGATCGTCATGTGATTGTCTATGCATCTCGACAGTTGCATCCACATGAGGAGAATTATCCTACACATGATCTAGAGCTTGCAGCCGTAGTCTATGCACTTAAGACATGGCGACATTACCTTCTCGGTAAACGTTGCGAGATATACACCGACCACCAGAGTCTCAAGTATATCTTCACCCAACCATATTTGAACCTTAGTCAGAGATGTTGGTTGGAGTTGATCTCAGATTACGACTTAGGAATTACCTACACCCCAGGCAAGGGGAATGTCATGGCTGACGCGCTAAGTCGTAAGTCCTATTGCAACAATCTCATGTTGCAACAGGGCCAGCCACTTCTCCATGAGGAATTATGTAAGCTTAACCTTCACATTGCTCCTCACGGATTCCTTTCTACCTTGGTGGCGAAACCTACCCTTGAGGATCAGATCATTACTGATCAGAAGTTTGATAGGGGTGTTATCTGCATCAAGAGAAACATTAGGAAGGGAGTTGGTGGATGTTTCTCTATGGATGATCGAGGTGTTGTTTTCTTTGAGAATCGCTTGGTGGTTCCCAAGAATCAACATCTGCGACAACTGATTCTTAAGGAGGCCCATGAATCTCCTTTCACAATTCATCCCGGTAGTACTAAGATGTATCAGGACCTGCGCCAGAGGTTCTGGTGGACTAGGATGAAGAGAGAAATTGCTCAGTTTATTGCTAACTGTGACGTTTGTCGTCGCGTTAAGGCAGAGCATCAAAGACCTGCTGGCACCCTTCAGCCTTTAGCTATTCCTGAATGGAAATGGGATAAAGTTGGTATGGACTTCATCACCGGCTTTCCCAGGACCAAGAGAGGGAATAATGCTATCTTCGTAGTCATTGATCGTCTTTCCAAAGTGGCTCACTTCCTACCTGTTCGAGAGAGTATCACTGCTAGTCAGCTCGCTGACTTATATATTTCTCGAATAGTGTCACTTCATGGTGTTCCACTAGAGATCAATTCAGACCGTGGTAGTCTTTTCACTTCTCATTTCTGGGAGAGTTTCCAAACTGCCATGGGCACCATCTTTCCTTCAGTACCGCTTTCCACCCTCAATCAAGTGGTCAGGTGGAAAGGGTCAACCAAATCCTCGAAGACATGCTTAGAGCTTGCGTTATCTCATTCGGTATGGATTGGGAGAAGTGCCTTCCTTTCGCTGAGTTTGCTTATAACAATAGCTGCCAATCCAATCTCAAGAAAGCTCCTTTTGAGATTCTGTATGGACAAAGATGTCGAACACCTTTGAACTGGTCAAAAACCGGTGAAAGACAATTCTATGGACCGGATATGATCCAGGAGGCAGAAGAGCAAGTTCGCATCATTCGTGAGAATTTGAAAACAGCCCAATCTCTTCAAAAGAGCCAGTATGACCGTCGTCATAAGGAAGTGGCTTATGAAGTTGGCGACAAGGCTTACCTTCGGGCTACCCCTTTGAAGGGTACCCATCGTTTCGGTATCAAGGGCATGTTGGCTCCTCGTTACATTGGTCCTTTTCTCATTCTCTCTAAATGAGGAGAGGTTGCCTACCAGTTGGAACTACCCCCACATCTTTCCCGAGTTCATGATGTCTTCCACGTCTCTCAACTCAGGCATTGCTTCTCGGATCCCATCCGCGGAGTGGACCACGAAACGCTTGATCTCCAAGATAACCTCACATATCGAGAGAACCCCGTCCGCATTCTGGATCAAGCAGAGCGTGTCACTCGACGTCATAACATCAAGTTTCTCAAGGTTCAGTGGTCTCATCATTCCAAGAGAGAAGCTACCTGGGAGCGTGAAGATCGTCTTCGACTTGAGTACCCCGCTTTCTTTCCGCCAACTCCCGAATCTCGGGACGAGATTTTTTCGAGTGGGGGCGAGTTGTCACATCCCTAGTTCTGGTAGGACCTAGACCAGCTAGTCAGTTGTGCATCATGTTTAAATTCCATTTAAATTTGAAATCGGGATTGTGAAACCCTCAGAAATCATTTCTGGAAATAACCCGGATAAAAATTGCTCCAAAAAGGTCCAAGAAAATGTTCATGTTGCTCTCTGAAAATATTGGTCAGAGGTAAAAATCAAACCAATATTTTTAGGAACTCATAAATATTTATTTTGGCCATTTGGAATTAATGCAATAATTATTTGCATTGGATATATATATGATATATTTATTTATATATGTCCAACAATTCTGATTTTTATGTGAGGGGCTCTGGAATACTTCAACTAGCTCCTACAATAAATTTCAGAAGAAAATAAATTGATTTAGTATTTTTATTAAATCAAAACAAATGTCAGAAAATAGAAAAGAAAAGAAATGGAAACCTACCTGGACCTTACCTGCGGCCAACTCCTGTGCTGGCCCAGCACTGTGCGGCCTGGCCCGGCCCAACTGGCCAAGCCAGTCATCCTCCTCCTTGCCAGGAGGAGGCGAAGGAGGGCACGGCGAGCGCGCACATGCACGCCACGCTCCTGCCTGCCCCCCTTCCCCTCGGCGTTGTCCACCCTAGAGAGCTCCACCGAGCCCCCTGGCCTCTCCTCACTCTCTCCCGAGCTCTCTCCTCTCCTCTGCTCGTCTTCTCTCCCGCGCCCGAACGCCACCGCAGCACGTCGCCGTGAGCCACCGCGACCATCGCCACCGCCCCGTCCCTTGCTGCTGTCCAGGAGCACCGCCGCCCTCGACTACGCCTCCTCGTCGAGCTGGATGACGCCAGGAGCACTGCAGCGTCGCCACCGCCGTCATCCCCTTCGTCGGAGCCGCGGATCGCCACCGCTAAATTCGTCGCCGACTGGTCCTCGCCGAGCTCATCGACGACGTCTTCGAGTTCGCTGTGAGCTCCCCTTCCTCCTCCCCCTAGCCCCGTAGCTCGAGTGCCCCCCTAGCCCTGTCGGCCACCTTGGCCGAGAGCTCGGCTCCGCCGTTCATGTCGCCGCCGTGGCCACAGCTGCCACAGCTCGCAACCGAGCTCACCGCCGTTCTCAGTGCCCTCTCGCGCATCGTTTGCACCCAACCGCAGTCCCTCTAGTGCCCCGCAGCACCTAACCCGCACGCACCCGACTCCGACCGCCGCCGCGAGCTCTGCTCCGGCGAGCTCCGCCGTTCCCGCGGGCTCCCCTGAGCACGGCTGGATGCGCCCGTGCACGGGCTACCCGCCGGTGGCCTCCGTGTGCCAAACCATGGCCTCCAGCTCGTTCCAGCGAACTTCCGCCGTAGCTCGAGGTCATCGCCGGCGAAACTCCAGCGGCTGACGCGGCGCGTGATTAGCTGCTAACCCTGCCACTTAATCCACCCCCTAAGCCACTGACTATGGGCCCAGGGCTCGGTCAAATCCTGGTCAGCTGGGTTTGACTCGGGTTTAGCCCCGGTGTCACTGACGTGTGGCCCCCACACGTCAGGTTTGACCTGGTCAGCCCCGCTGATGACTCTGTGACGTCATGTTGACGCAATAATGATTTTTTCTGGATTTTAAATAATTCAGAGAATTCCAGAAATTTATATAAACTTCAAAAATTCATATAAATTCAACCATAGCTCAGATTGAAATAATTTATATATGAAAAAATTATCAGAAAAATTCAATCTATCCATCTGTACCTGTTTCATGCATGTCTAACCAACTTATACTTGATGTATAGGTGAAAACTTGAAATGGATACTCTAAAATGCTCAAGACAAGTGTGAGTGCTATGGATGGCTTTCTCGTAGGAAGACGAGGATGAATCCATAGTAGTGTATTGATATGGTGTTTAGTGGACTCATGTGCGCTGCCTCACCTCAAAGAAGTTTCTCGTTGTTGTAGAACAGGATAGCCACTGAGTCAAAGCTGGCTTGCTGCAAGTAAACCCCACATTACCTTCTTGATACAAATGCATGTATGATAGGATCTGATGTAAGTCTTGCTGAGTACCTTTGTACTCATGTTGCTTTATTTATGTTTTTGCAGCAGAGACTTCGGCCTTATTAGTTTACTTGGACTTCGACGAGTAGCTTGCACCTCAGCTACGATCTTGTGCCCATGGGAGGGACTTGTAGATAGTCAGGCTTCTTAGCCCTTTTCTTTTGTAGTTGTCTGTACTCAGACATGTAATGCTTCCGTTGCTTGTATGCTCTGATCGATGGGTCATGTGACCCCTGTTTGTATTTAATGCTATGTGGCTCTTCTGGGCCTTTATCTATATGAGTTGCGTTATGTTGTGATGCCATGTTGTACAGCACATACTTGCATGTTATGCGTACGTGTGACGTATATTGCTATGTGTGGGATCGGACAATCTAGTTGTTTATCCTTGACAGCCTCTCATATGGGGAAATGTAGTCTAGTGCTTCCTTGAGCCATAGTAGTCCGCTACAGCCCAGTTCACCGGAGTCCTGCTAGCCCAGCACTACTGCTCAGGACACTTGACTGGACAGCATGTGTTTCACTTCGTTCCTGTGTCTGTCCCTTCAGGGAAATGTCACGCGGTGACATCCAGAGTCCTGCCTAGCCTGCTACAGCCCGGGTTCCCCGGAGTCCTGTTAGCCCAGTGTTACAGCCCGGATTCACACGCTGCTGACCGACATGCTCGATGTGAATCATGTATGCCTGTCCCCATAGGTTAGTGCCGCTTTGGGTTAACGACTAGCCATGTCAGCCCGGGTTCTCTGTCATATGGATGCTACCGACACAGTCATATATGTGAGCCAAAAGGCACAAACGGTCCCGGACCAGGGTAAGGCGACACCCGTGGGAATATCATGCGTGAGGCCGCAAAGTGATATGAGGTGTTACCGGCTAGATCGATGTGACTTGGGATCGGAGTCCCGACACACGGTGAAAGGCCGGAGATGCGCAATATCTTTGGGAGGGATGGCCTCTTGGAGAATGCAAAGAGTGGACTCATTGAATTGATGATCCGCGGCTTCTCTAGGAGTGAAGTTGCTTGGGTCATGCAGGTAGAAACCTTGCTCAATAATTCTCCAAAGGTTAATAGAACTATGATTTAAATGACGTTTAAAGCGATAGACCCAAGAGGCAAAATCCTCATTTTTCACAAGCTTAGGAGGAGGACCAACATGATTCAAATGAGTGAGGGAACCGTTCCTCCATAAGTAAGTGGAGGTTCAACATGGGCAAAGATGTCGTTTCCACTTCTACCACTAGACAAAGGAACTTTATCACTAGTAGCTCCCCCCTTGTCGGAGTTAGCATCCATCACCTTGTTAGTGGGAGCGAACACTTCCAACGGTGTGCTGGATAATTTAAGACCATCAAGAAAATTCTTAAGCATGCCTTTGACCTCGCCCGTCATGGAGGTTTTCAATGTGTCCAAGGCCACATTGAACTCCTCATATGAGACCGAGGTTCCCCCATCAGCCGTAGACGAGGAAGGATTCGCACCGGGGTGCTCCTCCCCACCGTCTACAGTGTCAACCATACTCTTCGGGTGACAAAGTCCTTAATAAAGAGACGAGTCTCTGATATTAATTAAAAGGATCGATATACTTGACTAGAGGGGGAGGTGAATAGGCAACTAACAATTTTTAGCTTTTCTTTACCAAATTAAACTTTGCATCAAAGTAGGTTGTCTAAATATGTAACTAGGTGAGCAACCTATATGAGGCAACAACAACAAGCACACGAGCAAGCAATGGATACAACACAATATGATCTTGCACAAGTAAAGGTGAGAGATAACCAATAGCGGAGCCGGTGGAGATGAGGATGTGTTACCGAAGTTCCTTCCCTTTGAGGGGAAGTACGTCTCCATTGGAGCGGTGTGGAGGCACAATGTGTTGGGGAACGCAGTAATTTCAAAAAAATTCCTACGCACATGCAAGATCATGGTGATGCATAGCAACAAGAGGGGAGAGTGTTGTCCACGTACCCTCGTAGACCATAAGCGGAAGCGTTATGACAACGCGGTTGATGTAGTCATACGTCTTCACGATCGAATGATCCTAGTACTGAAAGTACGGCACCTCCGTGATCTGCACACGTTCCGCTCGGTGACGTCCCACGAACTCATGATCCAGCAGAGTGTCAAGGGAGAGCTTCGTCAGCACGACGGCGTGATGATGGTGATGATGATGCTACCGGAACAGGGCTTCACCTAAGCACCACTACGAAATGACCGAGGAGGATTATGGTGGAGGGGGGCACCGCACACGGCTGGAAACAATCAACTTGTGTGTCCTAGGGTGCCCCCTGCCCCGTATATAAAGGGTCAAGGAGGGAGGCCGGCCGGCCCTAGTGGCGCGCCAAGGGAGGAGGAATCCTCCTCCTAGTAGGAGTAGGATTCCTCCTTTCCTAGTCCTACTAGGAGGAGAAGGGGAAGGAAGGAAGGGAGAGGAAGAGGAGAAGGAAAGGGGGGCGCGCCCCCTCCCTAGTCCAATTCAGACTCCCTATAGGGAGGGGCGCAGCTTCTCCTTATGGGCTTCCTCCCCTCTTCCCTATGGCCCATGAAGGCCCAGCTTTCCTCGGGGGGGGGGGGGGGGGGGGGGGGGGGGGTTCCGGTAACCCTTCGGCACTTCGGTTTTCTCTGAAATCACCCGGAACACTACCGGTGTCCGAATATAGCCATCCAATATATCAATCTTTATGTCTCAACCATTTTGAGACTCCTTGTAATGTCTGTGATCATATCCGGGACTTCGAACTACCTTCGGTACATCAAAACACATAAACTCATAATACCGATTGTCACCGAACGTTAAGCGTGCGGACCCTACGGGTTCGAGAACTATGTAGACATGACCGAGACACGTCTCCGGTCAATAACCAATAGCGGAACCTGGATGTTCATATTGGCTCCCACATATTCTACGAAGATCTTTATCGGTCAAACCGCATAACGATATACGTTGTTCCCTTTGTCATCGGTATATTACTTGCCCGAGATTCGATCGTCGGTATCCCAATACCTAGTACAATCTCATTGTCGGCAAGTCTCTTTACTCGTTCCGTAATGCATCATCCTGCAACTAACTCATTAGTCACATTGCTTGCAAGGCTTATAGTGATGTGCATTACCGAGAGGGCCCAGAGATACCTCTTTGATACTCGGAGTGACAAATCCTAATCTCGATCTATGCCAACTCAACAAACACCATCGGAGACACCTGTAGAGCATCTTTATAGTCACCCAGTTACGTTGTGATGTTTGGTAGCACACAAAGTGTTCCTCCGGTATTCGGGAGTTGCACGATCTCATAGTCATAGGAACATGTATAAGTTATGGAGAAAGCAATAACAACAAACTAAACGATCATCATGCTAAGCTAACGGATGGGTCAAGTCAATCACATCATTCTCTAATAATGTGATCTCTTTAAACAAATGACAACTTATGTCTATGGTCAGGAAACATAACCATCATTGATTCAACGAGCTAGCCAAGTAGAGGCATACTAGTGACACTCTGTTTGTCTATGTATTCACACATGTACTAAGTTTCTGGTTAATACAATTCTAGAATGAATAATAAACATTTATCATGATATAAAGAAATATAAATAACAACTTTATTATTGCCTCTAGGGCATATTTCCTTCAGTCTCCCACTTGCACTAGAGTCAATAATCTAGTTCACGTCGTCATGTGATTTCACACCAATAGTTCACATCTTTATGTGATTAGTTCACATGTCCATGTGACTAATACCCAAAGGGTTTACTAGAGTCAATAATCTAGTTCACATCGCTATGTGATTAACACCCAAAGAGTGATCATGTTTTTCTTGTGAGAGAAGTTTAGTCAACGGGTCTGCCACATTCAGAGCCGTGTGTATTTTGCAAATTTTCTATGTCTACAATGGTCCGCAAGGAGCTACTCTAGCTAATCGCTCCCACTTTCAATATGTATCTAGATCGAGACTTAGAGTCATCCAGATCGGTGTCAAAGATTGCATCGATGTAACTCCTTACGATGAACTCTTTGTCATCTCCATAACCGAGAAACATTTCCTTATTTCACTAAGGATAATTTTGACCGTTGTTCAGTGATCCACTCCTGGATCACTATTGTACCCTCTTTCCAAACTCATGGTGGGGTACGCAATAGGTCTGGTACACAGCATGGCATACTTTACAGAACCTATGACTAAGGCATAGGGAATGACTTTTCATTCTCTCTCTATCTTCTGTCGTCGTCCGGTTTTGATTCTTACTCAACTTCACACCTTGTAACACAAGCAAGAACTCCTTCTTTGACTGTTCCATTTTGAACTACTTCAAAATCTTGTCAAGGTATGTACTCATTAAAAAACTTATCAAGCATCTTGATCTATCTCTATAGATCTTGATGCTCAATATGTAAGCAGCTTCACCGAGGTCTTTCTTTGAAAAACTCCTTTCAAACATTCCTTTATGCTTTGCAGAATAATTCTACATTATCTCCGATCAACAATATGTCATTCACATATACTTATCAGAAATGATGTAGTGCTCCCACTCACTTTCTTGTAAATACAGGCTTCACCGCAAGTCTGTATAAAACTATATGCTTTGATCAACTTATCAAAGCGTATATTCCAACTCCGAGATGCTTGGACCAGTCCATAGATGGATCGCTGGAGCTTGCATATTTTGTTAGATTGACAAAACCTTCTGGTTGCATCATATACAACTCTTCTTTAATAAATCCATTAAGGAATGCAGTTTTGTTTATCCATTTGCCAGATTTCATAAAATGTGGCAATTGCTAACATGATTCGGACAGACTTAAGCATAGATACGAGTGAGAAACTCTCATCGTAGTCAACACCTTGAACTTGTCGAGAACCTTTTTGCGACAATTCTAGCTTTGTAGATAGTAACACTACTATCAGTGTCCGTCTTCCTCTTGAAGATCCATTTAATCTCAATGGCTCTCCGATCAATGGGCAAGTCAATCAAAGTCCATACTTTGTTCTCATACATGGATCTCATCTCAGATTTCATGGCCTCGAGCCATTTCGCGGAATCTGGGCTCATCATCCCTTCCTCATAGTTCGTAGGCTCGTCATGGTCAAGTAACATGACCTCCAGAACAGGATTACCGTACCACTCTGGTGCGGATCTCACTCTAGATTACCTACGAGGTTCGGTAGTAACTTGATCTGAAGTTACATGATCATCATCATTAGTTTCCTCACTAATTGGTGTAGTAGTCACAGGAACAGATTTCTGTGATGAACTACTTTCCAATAAGGGAGCAGGTACAGTTACCTCATCAAGTTCTACTTTCCTCCCGCTCACTTCTTTCGAGAGAAACTCCTTCTCTAGAAAGGATCCATTCTCAGCAATGAATAACTTGCCTTCGGATATGTGATAGAAGGTGTACCCAACATTTTCTATTGGGTATCCTATGAAGATGCACTACTCCGATTTGGGTTTGAGCTTATCAAGTTGAAACTCTTTCACATAACCATTGCAACCTCAAACTTTAAGAAGCGACTGCTTAGGTTTCTTGCCAAACCATAGTTCATACGGTGTCGTCTCAACGGATTTAGATGGTGCCCTATTTAATGCGAATGTAGTTGTCTCTAATGCATAACCCCAAAACGATAGTGGTAAATCGGTAAGAGACATCATATATCACACCATATCTAATAAAGTACGGTTACGATGTTCGGACACACCATTACACTGTAATGGTGTTCCAGGTGGCGTGAGTAGTGAAACTATTTCACATTGTTTAAACTGAAGGCCAAACTCATAACTCAAATATTTTACTTCTGCGATCATATCGTAGATACTTTTATTTTTGTTATGATGATTCTCCACTTCACTCTGAAATTCTTTGAACTTTTCAAATGTTTCAGATTTGTGTTTCATCAAGTAGATATACTCATATCTGCTCAAATCATCTGTGAAGATCAGAAAATAATGATACCTGCCGTGAGCCTCAATATTCATCGGACCACATACATCAGTATGTATGATTTCCAACAAATATGTTGCTCGCTCCATTGTTCTGGAGAACGGAGTCTTAGTCATCTTGCCCATGAGGCATGGTTCGCAAGCATCAACTGATTCATAATCAAGTGATTCCAAAAGCCCATCAGCATGGGTTTTCTTCATGCGCTTTACACCAATATAACCTAACCGGCAGTGCCACAAATAAGTTGCACTATCATTATTAACTTTGCATCTTTTGGCTTCAATATTATAAAAATGTGTATCACCACAATCGAGATCCAACAAACCATTTTCATTGGGTGTATGACCATAGAAGGTTTTATTCACGTAAACAGAACAACAATTTATTCTCTTACTTAAAGAATAACCGTATTGCAATAAACATGATCAAATCATATTCATGCTCAAGCAAACACCAAATAACACTTATTTAGGTTCAACACTAATCCCGAAAGTATAGGGAGTGTGCGATGATGATCATATCAATCTTGGAACCACTTCCAACACACATCGTCACTTCACCCTTAACTAGTCTCTGTTCATTCTGCAACTCCCGTTTCGTGTTACTACTCTTAGCAACTGAACCAGTATCAAATACCGAGGGGTTGCTATGAACACTAGTAAAATACACATCAATAATCTGTATATCAAATATACCTTTGTTCACTTTGCCATCCTTCTTATCCGCCAAATACTTGGGGTAGTTCCGCTTCTAGTGACCAGTCCCTTTGCAGTAGAAGCACTTAGTCTCAGGCTTAGGACCAAACTTGGGCTTCTTCACTTGAGCAGCAACTTGCTTGCCGTTCTTCTTGAAGTTCCCTTTCTTTCCCTTTGCCCTTTTCTTGAAACTAGTGGTCTTGTTAATCATCAACACTTGATGCTCTTTATTGATTTCTACCTTCATCGATTTCATCATCATGAAAAGCTTGGGAATCGTTTTCATCATCCCTTGCATACTATAGTTCATCACGAAGTTCTACTAACTTGGTGATGGTGACTAGAGAATTCTGTCAATCACTATTTTATCTGGAAGATTAACTCCCACTTGATTCAAGCGATTGTAGTACCCAGACAATCTGAACACATGCTCACTGCTTGAGCTATTCTCCTCCATCTTTTAGCTATAGAACTTGTTGGAGACTTCATATCTCTCAACTCGGGTATTTGCTTGAAATATTAACTTCAACTCCTGGAACATCCATATGATCCATGACGTTCAAAACGTCGTTGAAGTCCCGATTCTATGCTGTTAAGCATGGTGCACTAAACTATCAAGTAGTCATCATATTGAGCTAGCCAAACGTTCATGACGTCTGCATCTGCTCCTGCAATAGGTCTGTCACCTAGCGGTGCATTAAGGACATAATTCTTCTATGCAGCAATGAGGATAAACCTCAGATCACGGATCCAATCTGCATCATTGCTACTAACATCTTTCAACTTAGTTTTCTCTAGGAACATATCAAAAATAAAACAGGGGAGCTAAACGCGAGCTATTGATCTACAACATAGATATGCTAATACTACCAGGACTAAGTTCATGATAAATTAAAGTTCAATTAATCATATTACTTAAGAACTCCCACTTAGACAGACATCCCTCTAATCTTCTAAGTGATCACGTGATCCATATTAACTAAACCATGTCCGATCATCATGTGAGATGGAGTAGTTTCAATGGTGAACATCACTATGTTGATCATATCTACTATATGATTCACGCTCGACCTTTCGGTCTCCGTGTTCCGAGCCCATATCTGTTATATGCTAAGCTCGTCAAGTTTAACCCGAGTTTTCCGCGTGTGCAACTGTTTTGCACCCGTTGTATTTGAACATAGAGCCTATCACACCCGATCATCACGTGGTGTCTCAGCACGAAGAACTTTCGCAATGGTGCATACTCTGGTAGAACACTTATACTTTGATAATTTATCGAGGGATCATCTTATAATGCTACCGTCAATCAAAGCAAGATAAGATGCATAAACGATAAACATCACATGCAATCAATATAAGTGATATGATATGGCCATCATCATCTTGTACTTGTGATCTCCATCTCCGAAGTACCGTCATGATCACCATCGTCACCGGCGCGACACCTTGATCTCCATCGTAGCATCGTTGTCATCTCGCCAATCTTATGCTTTCACGACTATCGCTACCGCTTAGTGATAAAGTAAAGCATTACAGCGCGATTGCATTGCATACAATAAAGCGACAACCATATGGCTCCTGCCAGTTGCCAATAACTTGGTTACAAAACATGATCATCTCATACAATAAAATTTAGCATCATGTCTTGACCATATCACATCACAACATGCCCTGCAAAAACAAGTTAGACGTCCTCTACTTTGTTGTTGCAAGTTTTACGTGGCTGCTACGGGCTTAGCAAGAACCATTCTTACCTACGCATCAAAACCACAACGATAGTTTGTCAAGTTGGTGTTGTTTTAACCTTCGCAAGGACCGGGTGTAGCCACACTTGGTTCAACTGAAGTTGGAGAAACTGACACCCGCCAGCCACCTGTGTGCAAAGCACGTCGGTAGAACCAGTCTCGCGTAAGCGTATGCGTAATGTCGGTCCGGGCAGCTTCATCCAACAATACCGCCAAACCAAAGTATGACATGCTGGTAAGCAGTATGAGTTATATCGCCCACAACTCACTTGTGTTCTACTCATGCACAACATCAACGCATAAAACCTAGGCTCGGATGCCACTGTTGGGGAACGTAGTAATTTCAAAAAATTTCCTACGCACACGCAAGATCATGGTGATGCATAGCAACGAGAGGGGAGAGTGTTGTCCACGTACCCTCGTAGACTGAAAGCGGAAGCGTTAGCACAACGCGGTTGATGTAGTCGTACGTCTTCACGGCCCGACCGATCAAGCGCCGAAACTACGACACCTCTGAGTTCTAGCACATGTTCAGCTCGATGACGATCCCCGGACTCCGATCCAGTAGAATGTCGGGGAAGAGTTCCGTCAGCACGACGGTGTGGTGACGATCTTGATGTTCTACTATCGCAGGGCTTAGCCTAAGCACCACTACAATATTATCAAGGACTATGGTGGACGGGGGCACCGCACACGGCTAAGAGATCAATGATCAGCTGTCGTGTCTATGGGCTGCCCCCTGCCCCCGTATATAAAGGAGTAAGGGAGGGAGGCGGCCGGCCTAGGAGAAGGGCGCGCCAAGGGGGGAGTCCTACTCCCACCGGGAGTAGGACTCCTCCTTCCCTTGTTGGAGTAGGAGAGAAGGAAAGAGGGGGAGAGGAACAAGGAAAAGTGGGCTGCACCCCTTGTCCAATTCGGACCAGAGGGGGGGCGCGCGCCTGCTTCCTTTTGGCCTCTCTCCTCTATTCCCGTATGGTCCAATAAGGCCCATATACTCCCCGGCGAATTCCCGTAACTCTCCGGTACTCCGAAAAATACCCGAATCACTTGGAACCTTTTCGATGTCCGAATATAGTCGTCCAATATATCGATCTTTACGTCTCGACCATTTCGAGACTCCTCGTCATGTCCCCAATCTCATCCGGGACTCCAAACTCCGTCGGTACATCAAAACTCATAAACTCATAATATAACTGTCATCGAAACCTTAAGCGTGCGGACCCTACGGGTTCGAGAACAATCTAGACATGACCAAGACACGTCTCCGGTCAATAACCAATAGCGGAACCTGAATGCTCATATTGGCTCCCACATATTCTACGAAGATCTTTATCGGTCAGACCGCATAACAACATATGTTGTTCCCTTTGTTATCGGTATGTTACTTGCCCGAGATTCGATCGTCGGTATCTCAATACCTAGTTCAATCTCGTTACCGGCAAGTCTCTTTACTCGTTCCGTAATACATCATCCTGCAACTAACTCATTGGTTGCAATGCTTGCAAGGCTTAAGTGATGTGCATTACCGAGAGGGCCTAGAGATACCTCTCCGACAATCGGAGTGACAAATCCTAATCTCGAAATATGCCAACCCAACAAGTACCTTTGGAGACACCTGTAGAGCACCTTTATAATCACCCAGTTACGTTGTGACGTTTGGTAGCACACAAAGTGTTCCTCCGGTAAACGGGAGTTGCATAATTTCATAGTCATAGGAACATGTATAAGTCATGAAGAAAGCAATAGCAACAAACTAAACGATCAAGTGCTATGGCTAACGGAATGGGTCAAGTCAATCACATCATTCTCCTAATGATGTGATCCCGTTAATCAAATGACAACTCATGTCTATGGTTAGGAAACATAACAATCTTTGATCAACGAGCTAGTCAAGTAGAGGCATACTAGTGACACTCTGTTTGTCTATGTATTCACACATGTATTATGTTTCTGGTTAATACAATTATAGCATGAATAATAAAAATTTATCATGATATAAGGAAATAAATAATAACTTTATTATTGCCTCTAGGGCATATTTCCTTCACAATGCTCCCCAAGAAGCCACTAGGGCCACCGTATTCTCCTCACGCCCTCACACAATGCGAGATGTCGTGATTCCACTATTGGTGCCCTTGAAGACGGCGACCGAACCTTTATAAACAAAGTTGGGGCTATCTCCACAACTCAATTGGAGGCTCCCAATGATACCACAGAGCTTCACCACAATGGAATGTCGCTCCGAGGTGACCTCAACCGTCTAGGGTGCTCAAACACCATAGAGTAACAAGATCCGCAAGGGATTAGTGGGGGGGGGAATCAAATTTATCTTGGTGGAAGTGTAGATCCGGGCCTTCTCAACCAATCCCTAAAGAATCAACAAGTTTGATTAGCTAGGGAGAGATATTGGGCGACAATGAGCTTTGGAGCAACAATGGAGCTTGGGGGAAAAGAGGTAAGTCAACTTGGAGAAGAATACCTCCTTTTAGAGTTTGGGAACCAATCCAACCGTTACCCCCCATTCAGCCCGCTCAGAGCAGTACTACCGCTGGGGGTAGCGGTACTACTGCTGGCTGTCGTGGTATTACCACTCCCCCTCGCGGTACTACCGTGTAGACTATGGGAGACCAGAGGCGGAGCGAGATCTAGACCCAGGGCGGTACTAGCAGCGGTGGTAGGGGCGGTACTACCGCTCGTGAGCGGTACTACCACCTCTACTACCAGTGCCAGTGGCGCACAACCCGACACGAGAGGCGACACTTTCGAGTCGAGGCGGTAATAGCATAGCACTTCAACGGCACTACAACTGAGAGTCCCCTGGCGGTACAACCGCTAGGCAACGGTATTTGATACGCCTCCGATGTATCTACTTTTCCAAACACTTTTGCCCTTGTTTTGGACTCTAACTTGCATGATTTGAATGGAACTAACCCGGACTGACGCTGTTTTCAGCAGAATTACCATGGTGTTATTTATGTGCAGGAACAAACGTTCTTGGAATGACCTGAAACTTCACGGAGTGACTTTTCAGAATATATGAAAAATACCTGCAAAAGATGAAGGCCAGGGGGCCCACCACCTGCCCACGAGGGTGGGGGCGCGCCTGCCCCCCTAGGGCGCGCCCCCCTACCTTGTGGGCCCCCTGTTGCCTCTCCGACTCCAACTCCATATATTGAGTTTCAGGGAGAAAAAAATCAGAGAGAAAAATCATCGCGTTTTACGATACAGAGCCGCCGCCAAGCCCTAAAACCTCTTGGGAGGGCTGATCTGGAGTCCGTTCGGGCCTCCGGAGAGGGAAATCCGTCGCCATCGTCATCATCAACCATCCTCCATCACCAATTTCATGATGCTCACCGCCGTGCGTGAGTAATTCCATCGTAGGCTTGCTGGACGGTGATGGGTTGGATGGGATCTATCATGTAATCGAGTTAGTTTTGTTAGGGTTTGATCCCTAGTGTCCACTATGTTCTGAGATTGATGTTGCTATGACTTTGCTATGCTTAATGCTTGTCACTAGGGCCCGAGTGCCATGATTTCAGATCTGAACTTATTATGTTTTCATCAATATATGAGTGTTCTTGATCCTATCTTGCAAGTCTATAGTCACCTATTATGTGTTATGATCCGTTAACCCTGAAGTGACAATAATCGGGATACTTACCGGTGATGACCGTAGTTTGAGGAGTTCATGTATTCACTATGTGTTAATGCTTTGTTCCGGTTCTCTATTAAAAGGAGGCCTTAATGTCCCTTAGTTTCCGTAAGGACCCCGCTGCCACGGGAGGGTAGGACAAAAGATGTCATGCAAGTTCTTTTCCATAAGCACGTATGACTATATTCGGAATACATTCCTACATTATATCAATGAACTTGAGCTAGTTCTGTGTCACCCTAGGTTATGACTGTTACATGATGAACCACATCCGGCATAATTCTCTATCACCGACCCATTGCCTACGAGCTTTCCATATATTGTTCTTTGCTTATTTACTTTTCCGTTGCTATTGCTATCATCACTACAAAATACCAAAAACATTACTTTTACTACTGTTACCTTTTGCTACTGTTATCACTACTATCATATTACTTTGCTACTAAACACTTTGTTGCAGATATTAAGTTTCCAGGTGTGGTTGAATTGACAACTCAGCTGCTAATACTTGAGAATATTCTTTGGCTCCCCTTGTGTCAAATCAATAAATTTGGGTTGAATACTCTACCCTTGAAAACTGTTGCGATCCCCTATACTTGTGGGTTATCAAGATTATTTTCTGGCGCCATTGCCAGGGAGCATAGCTCTATTCTTTGAGTCACTTGGGATATATATCTGCTTATCATTATGAAGAACTTGAGAGATCCAAAAACCAAGATCTATCCCTCGACTACGAGGGGAGGTAAGGAACTGCCATCTAGCTCTGCACTTGATTCACCTTCTGTTATGAGTAAGTTTTCGACACCTACACCTGCTTCTGCTATTCATTCTGATATGTTGCATGTTATTGATGATGCCACTTCTGCTATGCATGATACTTATGATGAAACTACCTCTATGCCTGATACTACTGTGCCACTTAGTGATTTTCTTGATGAACAACTTGCTAGGGCTAGTGAAATTGAAAATATTGAATCTGATGATACTGATGAAAGTGATGATGAAGAATCACTTGTTATTCCTAAGGGTTATGTCTTTGACCAAGAAGCTTCTTTAGCTATTTTAGCTTGCCAAAATAGAAATGAACTCAAAAGATTATTAGCTAAATGGAGTAAGCAATCTCTAAATGCTAGAATGAAACCTAACCCTGCTTTTGCTACTTCACCTATTGTGACGCCTGGATAATCAAGCTACACTAAACCTCTGCTAATGAATCCACGTCACCACGATTACTGTTGTTAAACTCGCGTTGATTCGAAACCGGTCCAATTCAAATTCAAAGTCACGGCAAACAATAAAAGTTTTCAAACAGTAAAACAAAAATGTTGGTGATGGCCCATAAAACTCCTAAGTAATTATCATGTTGAAACCGACCTCGTTTTAATTCCCAAATTGCCCCTGGTAATTAATTAATAGGATCGGCATCAAAATATTTGACCTTTTGAATTTCTAAAATTATTTAAACATTTTCAAATGCTCTAAAACTTTTTGCGCAACACCCCAATATTATGCTAGATTTATGTGCAAGATTTCACATTTAACAAACATCAAATATTAGCAAAACAAAATACAAAACAGAGGAGAAAAATACAAAATAGAAAAGTAATAATAAAAAGAAAGGAATAGCCGGGGCACTGTGTCCTTGGCCCATCACCTCTACTGCTCCTAGCCCAGCCCACTATCACCTCGTCCTTGACCTCTAGTTCACATGGACGCGTTGGACGCACACGCAGCGTCCATGGCGTGGATCCTCCACACGTCGAGCATCCGACCGACCCCAGCGTGGATAAGGGTACCACCGGCCGCCTCATCCCCTCCCACAAACCCTAACACCGCTCACTTTCCCCCTCGCTTCGATTTCTTCTTCCCCTGCGAGGAACCGAGCCGCCGTTGCCATGGGTTCCCTTACATGCGTGGTCACCGTCATTGCCATCGCCCGAGGACTTGTCCTCCTTGACCGTCTGCATCGCCTACGTCGTCTACGAGACCGGATCGCGCCTGCATCGACACTACCACCGGATTGGTCGTTGTCTTCCCCGTCGGCCGCCGCACAGCCTCGTCATCGGTTCGTCGTCCCCAAGGCATCCCCGAGCCCACTGACTTGCCCTACAACCCCGATGTGAGCTCCTCTCCAGATCCCCCTTTTTTCCCGTGCTCGTACACGCCGCTAGCCCCGATTTCGTTTGCTAGCCGCTGCCCTCTGTTGCCACCGCCGTCCCCGAGCTCGTCCATGGCCGCGCCGTGATGCGCACATCCTGCTCACGGCCGCAAGCCCATCGTCCCGGCGTTGAGCTGCGCCCTGCGCACGCGTAGCCGCGCCCTGGCCTCGCCACCGCCGTCCCCATACCTCGCGCGCTCCTCTCCTGCTTGGCCGCGCCCCGGCAACCGCGCGCCATGCCCACTGGCCGCGCTAGGCTTGCCCGCTCGACCCCGCGAGTTGCTTCCCCGCCAGTGCCCTGGCACCACTCACGCCCGCCTGCTGTCATGTGCGCTGTTGCCGGCCGCCTGCGAGCGCGCTCACCGCAGCCCTACGCCGACCGTGTCCACCACGTCCAGCCAGCGCACGCGCGGCCCCGCGCTCGCCCGCTCGTGCGTGGCCGCGCCCACGCCCTTCCGCCTACAGCCTCTGCCGCCACACACGCACCCACTTGCCCCTGCTGCCGTGTCACCGCCTCTCTCCTGCTGCATCGCTGCCCCGAGCGCCGCTGCTTGCTGTAATGCTGCTGCTACTAGTGCAGCACTGCTACTGTAACATTCAGTTACTATGTTACTGTAGCAGCTGCTAGCTTTTCTAAAACTGAACTGGTTAGCCCCCTAAACAGCCTCAAAACAGGATCTAAACAAAGCTCGACATAGCTGAAATAAATATGTGCAGGTAGTACACTTGACAAGGTTCAATTCTTTCCATTGGACCAAATCCAAAAGTTGCGTGGATTAATTCCTATGAAAATGACAAAAGTCTATATTCTGTTAACTGGCAGAACTAAAAACAGATATACTGCTATAGCAACTTTGGAGCAGAAAATAAACATGATACAAGGATCTAACAATGATGCAATTGTTACCATCTTGTAGACCACATGTAAGTGATCAATATTGGTATAAGGCACCAATTCATAGGATGAATAGAAGACTAGTTATAGCCTCTGGAAAACAGCTAAATGATATTTAAAACTGAGGACTTAGCAGAATTTCAGTAATTCTAGAAAATGAATTAAAACTTTAAAAAATAATATAAAATAAAATGTAGCTCGGATGAAAAGACTTTGTACATGAAAGTTGCTCAGAATGACGAGACGAATCCGGTTACGCAGCCCGTTAGTCCGCCACACATCCCTAGCATAGCAGACACGCAACTTTCCCCCTCCAGTTCACCGGTCCGAAAACGCGAAACACCGGGGATACTTTCCCGGATGTTTTCCCCCTTCGCCCGTATCACCTCCTACTGTGTTAGGTCACCCCTAGCACCGCGTATCACCATGTTATGCTTTGTGTTGCTTTGATTGCTCTGTTATTTATTATGTTCCCCCTCCGTTACTTCTTTCCGGTAGACTCCGAGACTACTGCCGATGTCCGTGTGTTCAACTACATTGAAGATGACCCCTCTCTCTTGCCAGAGCAACCAGGCAAGCCCCCCCTTGATCACCAGATATCGCCTATTCTTCTCTATACTGCTTGCATTAGATTAGTGTAGCATGTTAATGCTTTCAGTTAATCCTATACTGCTGCATAGCCTGTCCTTGCTACTACTGTTGTTACCTTTACCTGCTATCCTACTACTTAGTATAGGATGCTAGTGTTCCATCAGTGGCCCTACACTCTTGTCCGTCTGGCATGCTATACTACTGGGCCATGATCACTTCGGGAGGTGATCACGGGCATATACTATATACTTTACACTGTTACATTACCGGTGATACTGTTTGGAGATGGGGGCTGAAGGGGCAGGTGGCTCCATCCAGGTAGTGGTGGGCCTAAGTTCCCGACGGCCCCCGAGTGTTACTTTGAGGCCGAGCGACAGGGCAGGTTGAGACCACCTAGGAGAGAGATGGTCCTGGCCCTAGTCGGCGTTCGCGGTTATTTCAAGATAACACTTTTAACGAGATCTTGGTATTTGATCTGAGTCTGGCTACTGGCCTATACGCACTAACCATCTACGCGGGGACAGTTATGGGCACTCGACGTCGTGGTATCAGCCAAAGCCGTCGTGACGTCTGCGACTGAGCGGCGCGCGCCGGGTTGGACCGCGTAACGCAACTTCCTTTGTAATGGAGGTTGCTAGGTCTGCTCTCCGGCCGCGTACGCAACGTGCAGGTGTGCAATGGGCGATGGGCCCAGACCCTTGCGCGCATAGGATTTAGACCGGCGTGCTGACCTCTCTGTTGTGCCTAGGTAGGGTTGTGACGTGTTGATCTTTCGAGGCCGGGCATGACCCAGAAAAGTGTGTCCGGCCAAATGGGATCGAGCGTGTTGGGTTATGTGGTGCACCCCTGCAGGGAAGTTAATCTATTCGAATAGCCGTGATCTTCGGTAACAGGACGACTTGGAGTTGTACCTTGACCTTATGACAACTAGAACCGGATACTTAATAAAACACACCCTTCCAAGTGCCAGATACAACCGGTGATCGCTCTCTCACAGGGCGACGAGGGGAGGATCATCGGTTAGGATTATGATATGCGATGCTACTTAGTGAACTTACCATCTACTCTCTTCTCCTGCTGCAAGATGGAGGTTACCAGAAGCGTAGTCTTCGATTGGACTAGCTACCCCTCTCTTATTCCGGCATTCTGCAGTTCAGTCCACATATGATACCCTTATTCCATTTGATATCAATGCATACATATGTAGTGTAGCTCCTTGCTTGCGAGTACTTTGGATGAGTACTCACGGTTGCTTTGCTCCCTCTTTTCCCCCTTTCTATACCCGATTGCTGCGACCAGACGTTGGAGCCCAGGAGCCAGACGCCACCGTTGATGACGACTACTACTACTCGGGAGGTGCCTACTACTACGTGCAGCCCGCTGACGACAACCAGGAGTAGTTTAGGAGGATCCTAGGTAGGAGGCCTGTGCCTCTTTCGATCTGTATCCCAGTTGTGCTAGCCTTCTTAAGGCAAACTTGTTTAACTTATGTCTGTACTCAGATATTGTTGCTTCCGCTGACTCGTCTATGATCGAGCTCTTGTATTCGAGCCTTCGAGGCCCCTGGCTTGTAATATGATGCTTGTATGACTTATTTTATTTGTAGAGTTGTGTTGTGATATCTTCCCGTGAGTCCCTGATCTTGATCTTACATGTTTGCATGTATGATTAGTGTACGATTGAATCGGGGGCGTCACAAGTTGGTATCAGAGCCGACTGCCTGTAGGAATCCCCCTTCCACACTCCTTGGCCGAAGTTGAGTCTAGTCGATGAAAATTGTTTTACTAACTTGGCTGTGCGGCCCCTGGGCCCACGTCGCCATCGGGTGTTATTAGGATCTTTTATTCCTCGATCTATACTCTGGAACTCTGATCTCTCTTCTATTCGGGTTAAATGATTTTGCTAAAATCTAACTCTAGGTTCTCGTTACCACTTCCTGCTGGAGAACCCTTTCATTACGGATGATCGACTGCTTCAACAGAAGATTCTGACAATACTCTCCGATATTTTCTCGAGACCTTGTGCATGTTGCTTTTGCAATTCCCTACCACCGAAAAATCCCTATGGATAAATACTTACACCTGTCGTTCTTACTTTTATTCCCAGTTGGTCTTGTTATTACAAGATACCCCAAAATACTCGTCGTTGTTTCGATAATCCTTTGAGCTTACTGCCTTGCTGTTCTTTGTCACCTGAATACCCCTACGGATAATTCTCGCACTTATCGAGTGTCCGTTCATCCCCCAGTTGTTCATGTGTTTCACAATGGTCATCGAAATACTATTCGATCCTCCAAAAATCCTTAGTAGCTTATTGCTCTGCAATACTTGTCTGCTTGCATGATGGATGCTTTCCATATGTCTGGCAATATTCGTTAGTATCCTTAGGCACCGTCGTTTTGATCCCTTTGATTCAACATGAGTGCGAATGCACGCAATCATTAGTTGATCCTTTTAAATTATCTTTCCGGCTCAGACATCATTTTAAACATGAGCTGGTTCTCAACAAATCCAATTGTCGTCGATTGTACCCCTAAGGCTATTCAACTTATCCATCCCTAATCAGAACATTGCTTCTGATCCCTTGATTTGAAAATCATAATTCCTTTGCATTTGAGCTCTGGATTAGTCAGTTGTTTCCATAATCCAATGCCTTTGCATTGTTACTTCCTCTGGTTGTGTGCCGATGCTCACGTCAGCTCTCTTATGGACCGGCAGATCCTTTAATGGATTTTATCCGACAGCGTCCTTCATATTCAATAACCTTGTGAGCCTTCCCTCGGATACATAACGCCTTTGGTAAATTGTATCATCTACTTTCTCAACCTTGCTCTACTTTCGAGCTTGTGATATTTACTCTTGAAACTTGTGGTATAGGTTTCTAAGAAGCCCCTATGGGTTGAACATATGCCTTCTCTAAACTGTGTGAACTCGAAAGTTTTCACGAGTCATACACTTCTGGTATTTTGCCAGATAAAATTTCAACACTACAACTTCTTTGAAAGTGAGAAGTGAATGAAAGGTTATGCATTGGAGAAGTGGGAGTCGACCTTGAACTTTGTGTTCATGCCCATGGACACGATGTAGATCTTATCATTAAAGCTTCTCTTAAATTAAATTATTCCTTTGGTATAAGTTCATCTTATATCCGGGATCTGGCCTTTTGCAATCGTGGTTCTGACCATGTTCCCCTTTAAATACCATTTCGCGTGCAAGTTTAAGCGCTTGTCTTCTGTAGAGCAATACCCCAGTCCAAACCTCTACTTTGATCTGTCATCGAGTATTACCCCCTCTGGTATCTCGAGATTATCACGGAACTGCATAACTTCTTATGAGTTCTTCTTCAAGTACTATTTGACTTTCGTTGCATCATCATTTGACTTGATGTCATAGCCGACCGATTACATCTTCATGGAATCTCTCGACAACTATGTCGTGATCATCATCAACATCCTAAGCTCTTCCAAGATATATATATATATATATATATATATCGAATTCTTGATGGGAAATACCATCCTAGCCCCTCGATGATTCATGTTATCATCAACCACTTTATTGCATTCCGTTCAACACAAACTTGTTCGTGTTTTGTGTTATACCTTGAGATCATGCTACCTAAGCCCATATTTCGGGTGCACCTTTCAATCAATGATTAACTGTGTATGTTTCCCTCGAGCATACATCATTATATCATTTGATCCGACAAATGATATTTCCTTGTTCACATAATTGTGGAAATCAATCCTTGGAAATCTCGATGATTTGTTGCTGAGCCTATCAGCCACCTCCTCATCCTCACCTTGGTTTAATGATGAACTCTTGTTTTTGACTCGCTCCCATAGTTCATTTCTCGAGAATCTTACATTGTCATCCCGTCAATTTGTGTTGCACCTTTTCTTCTCTGGCATCCTAAGTCAAAGGTATCCTGACACCAATCGGATCTGAACCTCAGTCAGATATGATGGTTGGGACATATTTTCAAGAGTTACAACATTGGTCCTTATATGACTTGGTAAGGTGAGGTCACGCCTAGCACACCTGGCCATAGAACCTATTGTTATAGTTTCCTTTTTAGCAATGTTATCCATTTTTCCATGAGGAAACTGTAAGACTTATTCCATAAGTTGTTCCTGATGGATCCTTTGTGTATCCAAAGTCTGACCTTTGCTTGAAGAGCATGTCAATGCTATCTCGAATCATGTCTATGGTATTATGATTTTCAACAAGAACATTTGAAGCTCAATGCTAAATGTTTCCTACTCAATTATACAAACACCATTGTATGGGTAATGTCATGAAATTTCTCTCCCCTTACCTAAATGGTTTTCTGCTTTCTATCTTGTCATGGATATCATGCTCTACTTTTCCTCCGGAAGGATACACCCTTCAAATTTGTGTTTAAACACATTTTCCTTTCCATTGTTCTGCTTAATCTGATAAACATATTTTTCCTTTCCATTGATTGGTTTAACGTTTCTTGTGATCTATATGATCTAAGCAGTAATATTCTCCTGCTTATGTAAACACCTCGGTGTACAATTCTGTCAGCAAGACCCTGTTACTATGTTGATAACATTCCGGTAGCCACCGATGGACGAGAACTTTGCCTATTGGTCTGCCTCGTTCAATGAGCAGGAAAATGGTTCTCTTCGTCCCTCGCCCTTGGTACTGATGTTGTTGCCGACATAACTGACAGGCTATCCTCTGACATGCCTTGCTTACATGATCATGTAAGACGTCATAGCCTTCCTACTTTTAACCCACATGGTGGGCCCATAACCCATAGATCCACAGGATCGAAACTTGACTCTCCTGTACACCCTGTTGTCAAAGTTATTCCTCGAGCTTGACTTCGTATGTAATTCACGGGCCACATGCCTAGTAATCTATTTTGGAATCAGACGCAATACTTACTCTCGCCGCTCTGAACCCCTTTCTCGCTCTGCTTCAGACTTCGAGCAACTATCTATCCGTTGGGAACCTCTTATTGTACCTTCATACCTTACTCTCGATGTATTTTATATGTTCAACTCGAGAGATAATCTTATGCTCATTCATGGGTTAACCCCAGATTGTTTTCCCGCATAAGCATTCTGTCGTAGCCGAGCTTCCCCTTACCTATTCGTAAGTATGTTGGAGTTCCCGAAGAAAAGGACGACTTCACCATGAGGACCTGAAGCAGAGAAATGGAGACGTCAATGTAAGGGATCGACCTCTTTGAGAAGAGCAACCAAGATCGAGAACGCTCGTTAGAATATCGTAACCAGACCTTTCCCACTTGCTCTACCTCTTAAATCTCGGGACGAGATTTCTTGTAGTGGAGGAGAATTGTGACGCCCGGATAATCAAGCTACATTAAACCTCTGCTAATGAATCCACGTCACCACGATTACTGTTGTTAAACTCGCGTTGATTTGAAACCGGTCCAAATTCAAATTCAAAGTCACGACAAACAATAAAAGTTTTCAAACAGTAAAACAAAAATGTTGGTGATGGCCCATAAAACTCCTAAGTAATTATCATGTTGAAACCAACCTCGTTTTAATTCCCAAATTGCCCCTGGTAATTAATTAATAGGATCGGCATCAAAATATTTGACCTTTTGAATTTCTAAAATTATTTAAACATTTTCAAATGCTCTAAAACTTTTTGCGCAACACCCCAATATTATGCTAGATTTATGTGCAAGATTCCACATTTAACAAACATAAAATATTAGCAAAACAAAATACAAAACAGAGGAGAAAAATACAAAATAGAAAAGTAATAATAAAAAGAAAGGAATAGTCGGGGCAATGTGTCCTTGGCCCATCACCTCTACTGCTCCTGGCCCAGCCCACTATCACCTCGTCCTTGACATCCAGTTCACATGGACGCGTTGGACGCACACGCAGTGTCCATGGTGTGGATCCTCCACACGTCGAGCATCCGACCGACCCCGGCGTGGTTAAGGGTACCACCGGCCGCCTCATCCCCTCCCACAAACCCTAACGCCGCTCACTTTCCCCTCGCTTCGATTTCTTCTTCCCCTGCGAGGAACCGAGCCGCCGTTGCCATGGGTTCCCTTGCCCGCACGGTCATCGTCATTGCCATCGCCCGAGGACTTGTCCTCCTTGACCGTCTGCGTCGCCTACGTCGTCTACGAGACCAGATCGCGCCTGCATCGACACTACCACCGGATTGGTCGTTGTCTTCCCCGTCGGCCGCCGCACAGCCTCGTCATCGGTTCGTCGCCCCCAAGGCATCCCCGAGCCCACTGACTTGCCCTACAACCCCGATCTGAGCTCCTCTCCCGATCCCCCCTTTTTCCCGTGCTCGTACGCGCCGCTAGCCCTGATTTCGTTCGCTAGCCGCTGCCCTCTGTTGCCACCGCCGTCCCCGAGCTCGTCCATGGCCGCGCCGTGATGCACACATCCTGCTCACGGCCGCGAGCCCATCGTCCCGGCGTTGAGCTGCGCCCTGCGCACGCGTAGCTGCGCCCTGGCCTCGCCGTGATACGCACATCCTGCTCACGGCTGCGAGCCCATCGTCCCGGCGTTGAGCTGCGCCCTGCACACGCGTAGCCGCGCCCTGGCCTCGCCACCGCCGTCCCCATACCTCGCGCGCTCCTCTCCTGCTTGGCCGTGCCCCGGCAACAACGCGCCACGCCCACTGGCCGCGCTAGGCTTGCCCGCTCGACCCCGCGAGTTGCTTCCCCGCCGCTGCCCTAGCACCACTCACGCCCGCCTGGTGTCGTGTGCGCTGTTGCCGGCCGCTTGCGAGCGCGCTCACCGCAGCCCTACGCCGGCCGTGTCCACCACGTCCAGCCAGCGCCCGCGCGGCCCCGCACTCGCCCGCTCGTGCGTGGCCGCGCCCACACCCTTCCGCCTGCAGCCTCTGCCGCCACACACGCACCCGCTTGCCCCTGCTGCCGTGCCGCCGCCTCGCTCCTGCTGCATCGCTGCCCCGAGCGCCGCTGCTTGCTGTAATGCTGCTGCTACTAGTGCAGCGCTGCTACAGTAACATTCGGTTACTGTAGCAGCTGCTAGCTTTTCTAAAACTGAACTGGTTACCCCCTAAATAGCCTCAAAACAGGATCTAAACAAAGCTCAACATAGCTAAAATAAATATGTGCAGGTAGTACACTTGACAAGGTTCAATTCTTTCCATTGGACCAAATCCAAAAGTTGCGTGGATTAATTCCTATGAAAATGACAAAAGTCTATATTATGTTAACTGGCAGAACTAAAAACAGATATACTGCTATAGCAACTTTGGAGCAGAAAATAAACATGATACAAGGATCTAACAATGATGCAATTGTTACCATCTTGTATACCACATGAAAGTGATCAATATTGGTATAAGGCACCAATTCATAGGATGAATAGAAGACTAGTTATAGCCTCTGGAAAATTGCTAAATGATATTTAAAACTGAGGACTTAGCAGAATTTCAGTAATTCTGGAAAATGAATTAAAACTTTAAAAATTAATATAAAAATAAAATGTAGCTCGGATGAAAAGACTTTGTACATGAAAGTTGCTCAGAATGACGAGACGAATCCGGTTACGCAGCCCGTTAGTCCGCCATACATCCCAAGCATAGCAGACATGCAACTTTCCCCCTCCGGTTCACTGGTCCGAAAACGCGAAACACCGAGGATACTTTCCCGGATGTTTTCCCCCTTCGCCGATATCACCTCCTACTGCGTTAGGTCACCCCTAGCACCGCGTATCACCATGTTATGCTTTGTGTTTCTTTGATTGCTCTGTTATTTATTATGTTCCCCCTCCGTTACTTCTTTCCGGTAGACTCCGAGACTACTGCCGATGTCCGTGTGTTCGACTACATTGAAGATGACCCCTCTCTCTTGCCAGAGCAACCAAGCAAGCCCCCCCTTGATCACCAGATATCGCCTATTCTTCTCTATACTACTTGCATTAGATTAGTGTAGCATGTTAATGCTTTCAGTTAATCCTATACTGCTGCATAGCCTGTCCTTGCTACTACTATTGTTACCTTTACCTGCTATCCTACTACTTAGTATAGGATGCTAGTGTTCCATCAGTGGCCCTACACTCTTGTCCGTCTGCCATGCTATACTACTGGGCCGTGATCACTTCGGGAGGTGATCACGGGCATATACTATATACTTTACACTGTTACATTACCGGTGATACTGTTTGGAGATGGGGGCTGAAGGGGCAGGTGGCTCCATCCAGGTAGTGGTGGGCCTGAGTTCCCGACGGCCCCCGACTGTTACTTTGAGGCGGAGCGACAGAGCAGGTTGAGACCACCTAGGAGAGAGATGGTCCTGGCCCTGGTTGGCGTTCGCGGTTATTTCAAGATAACACTTTTAATGAGATCTTGGTATTTGATCTGAGTCTGGCTACTAGCCTATACGCACTAACCATCTATGCAGGGACAGTTATGGGCACTCGACGTTGTGGTATCAGCCGAAGCCTTCGTGACGTCAGCGACTGAGCGGCGCGTGCCGGGTTGGACCGCGTAACGCAACTTCCTTTGTAATGGAGGTTGCTAGGTCTGCTCTCTGGCCGCGTACGCAACATGCAGGTGTGCAATGGGTGATGGGCCCAGACCCCTGCGCGCATAGGATTTAGACCGGCGTGCTGACCTCTCTGTTGTGCCTAGGTAGGGCTGCGACGTGTTGATCTTCTGAGGCCGGGCATGACCCAGAAAAGTGTGTCCGGCCAAATGGGATCGAGCGTGTTGGGTTATGTGGTGCACCCCTATAGGGAAGTTAATCTATTCAAATAGTCGTGATCTGCGGTAACAGGACAACTTGGAGTTGTACCTTGACCTTATGACAACTAGAACCGGATACTTAATAAAACACACCCTTCCAAGTGCCAGATACAACCGGTGATCGCTCTCTCACAAGGCGACGAGGGGAGGATCATCGGTTAGTATTATGATATGCGATGCTACTTGGTGAACTTACCATCTACTCTCTTCTCCTGCTACAAGATGGAGGTTACCAGAAGCGTAGTCTTTGATTGGACTAGCTATCCCCCTCTTATTCCGGCATTCTGCAGTTCAGTCCACATATGATACACTTATTCCATTTGATATCAATGCATACATATGTAGTGTAGCTCCTTGCTTGCGAGTACTTTGGATGAGTACTCAAGGTTGCTTTCCTCCCTCTTTTCCCCCTTTCTATACCCGATTGCTGCGACCAAACGTTGGAGCCCAGGAGCCAGACGCCACCGTCGACTACTACTACTACTCGGGAGGTGCCTACTACTACGTGCAGCCCGCTGACGACGACCAGGAGTAGTTTAGGAGGATCCCGGGCAGGAGGCATGCGCCTCTTTCGATCTGTATCCCAGTTGTGCTAGCCTTCTTAAGGCAAACTTGTTTAACTTATGTCTGTACTCAGATATTGTTGCTTCTGCTGACTCGTCTATGATCGAGCTCTTGTATTCGAGCCTTCGAGGCCCCTGGCTTGTAATATGATGCTTGTATGACTTATTTTATTTGTAGAGTTGTGTTGTGATATCTTCCCGTGAGTCCCTGATCTTGATCGTACACGTTTGCGTGTATGATTAGTGTACGATTGAATCGGGGGCGTCACACCTATCTTTGTTACTGATAAGGATTATGAATTCTCTGTTGACCCTGATATAATTACTTTGGTTGAATCTGATCCTTTTCATGGTTATGAATCTGAAACTGTTGTGGCACATCTTACTAAATTGAATGATATAGCCACCTTGTTCACTAAAGATGAGAGAACTCGTTACTTTTACATCCTTAAAATATTTCCGTTCTCATTAAAGGGTGATGCTAAGATATGGTTTAATTTTCTTGATCCTGGTTGTGTGCGTAGTCCCTAGGATATGATTTATTACTTCTCTGCTAAATATTTCCCTGCTCATAAGAAACAAGCTGCTTTAAGGGATATATATAATTTTGTGCAAATTGAAGAAGAGAGTCTCCCACAAGCTTGGGGGAGGCTTCTCCAATTACTTAATGCTTTGCCTGATCATCCTCTTAAGAAAAATTAAATACTTGTTATCTTTTATAATGGACTAACCGATGCCTCCAAAGATTACCTGGATAGTTGTGCTGGTTCTGTTTTCAGGGAAAGAACGCCGGATGAAGCTGAAATTCTATTGAATAATATGTTGACAAATGAAAATAATTGGACACCTCCAGAGCCAATTCTTGAGCCTATTCCTAAACCAACTCCGAAGAAGAGGGTATTCTATTTCTCAGTCCTGAAGATATGTAAGAGGCAAAGAAATCTATGAAATAAAAAGGTATTAAAGATGAAGACGTTAAGAATTTACCTCCTATTGAAGAAATACATCGTCTTAATTTACCGCATGTTGAAGAAACATATAATCTTAATCCTTTACCTATTGAAGAAACTCATGGTCTTGATAACCCGACACAGGTAGTAAAGGTAAATTCTCTCTATAGATATGATAAAGCTGAAATCCTGTTTACTAAATTTGCTAGCCCATGGTTAGATGAGTTTGATAAATTTATGGCTAAGCAAGAAGACTTTAATGCTTATTTTGGTAGACAATTGAAATACAATTCAAATATGCTTGAACACTTGGGTGATTAATGGCTAATGTTAAAGGTGAACTTAAACTTATTAGTAAACATGCTTATATGGTTACCACTCAAATAGAACAAGTACTTAAAGCTCAAAATGATTTGCTCAATGAATTGAATAGTAAAGATAATGATAATGTTGTTAGAGTGGCTACTAGAACTGGTAGAATGACTCAGGAACCTTTGTATCCTGAAGGCCACCCTAAGAGAATTGAGCAAGATTCTCAGAGAAATAATACAGATGCACCTAATACTTCTAAAAGGAAGAAAAAGAAAAATGATAGGACTTTGCATGCTTCTAGTGAACTTGTTATTGAACCACCTGAGAATCCAAATGATATTTCTATTTCTGATGCTGAAACTCAATCTGGTAATGAACCTAAAACTAGTAATAATGTTAATGGTAATGTTCATGATGATGCCCAACCTAGTAATGATAATGATATAGAAATTGAACCTGATGTTGATCTTGATAACCCACAATCAAAGAATCAACGTTATGAGAAGAAAGACTTTGTTGCTAGGAAACATGGTAAAGAAAGAGAGCCTTGGGTTCAGAAACCCATGCCTTTTCCTCCCAAACCATCCAAGAAAAAGGATGATGAGGATTTTGAGCGCTTTGCTGAAATGATTAGACCTATCTTTTTGCGTATGCGATTAACTGATATGCTCAAAACCAATCCTTATGCTAAGTACATGAAAGATATTATTACAAATAAAAGAAAGATACCGGAAGCTGAAATTTCCACCATGCTTGCTAATTATACTCTTAAGGGTGGAATACCAAAGAAACTTGGAGATCCCGGTGTACCCACTATACCATGCTCTATTAAAAGAAACTATGTTAAAACTGCTTTATGTGATCTTGGAGCCGGTGTTAGTGTTATGCCTCTCTCTTTATATCATAGACTTGATTTGAATAAGTTGAGACCTACCGAAATATCTTTGCAAATGGCTAATAAATCAACTGCTATACCTGTCGATATTTGTGAGGATGTGCTTGTTGTAGTTGCAAACGTTACTATTTTAACGGACTTTGTTATTCTTGATATTCCTGAGGACGATAGTATGTCTATTATTCTTGGAAGACCCTTTTTGAATACTGCAGGGGATGTTATTGATTGTACTAAAGGCAATGTCACTTTTCATGTTAATGGTAATGAGCATACGGTACACTTTCCGAGGAAACAACCTCAAGTTCATAGTATCAACTCTATTGGGAAAATGCCATCGATTATATTTGGAGGTTTTGAATTTCCTCTTCCTACTGTCAAGAAGAAATGTGATATTCTTATTATTGGGGATGTGCATATCCCTGTTGAGGTAACATAGTGTTATTCTAAATTTCTCCTGTTCCATGTTATTCGGAATGAGTTCGTTAACAAGACTTGATCAACCTTGTTAGTGGATTCCTTTTGATGATCATGAGATGGATGAAACTAGAAGGCACAACCTTTTGTACCCCACTTTTACTTTCTGTTATTTATATTAAATAAAATAAAAATAAATATTTTTCTGTCTGTTATCTGATTATCCGTGCAATGAAAAATACCTCGAAAATAAAAGTTCTCCAAATGCCCTGAAATTTAAATATGATTTTTTCTAGAATATTTCAGAATATTTGGCACTGAGAACACAGCAGGGGGGTCAACCACCTGCCCACGAGGGTGGAGGGCGCTCCCTACCCCCTGGCGCGCCCCCTGCCTCTTGAGCCCACAATGGCCCTCCTCCACTTATTCCTGCACCCACACACTTCATCTTCCTCCCTGTAACATCCCAAATTTTCAATTTGGAATGTTATACAATAGATCATCATTGCATATCATATTTTATTGCATTTTGGTTGATCCTAGAAATTTCACGCAACTCAAGGACACTCGGAGAGAGTTGGGGATTTCGCTATTTTCATATTTGAGTTTTCTCAAATTTTGAACATAGGATCATTTGATTTTATTTATTTTATCTTCAATTATTTCTATTACAAAAATATGAGAGAGGGAATAAAATGACTTTCCCAAAATAAAGAAATATTGAGGATTTACTAATAAAATCAAACAAGATTTTATTTTGGTTTTATTTGCTATTTTATTTGAATTTAGGAAAATGCCTGTTTTCTAAAATTGCATTTAAGCCTCAAATAAATGTTCATCCTGTGCGGCTTGATTTTAGAAGCTGGGGAAAATTTATTTCGGGATTTTTGGAGTCCGTTTAGTATTTCTTTTGTTTTTTCTAAGTGTAATTATTTAAAAAAACGTGAACCGACCTGCGGGCCATGTTAGGCCCGGACTCCTCCGGGGGAGGCTTTATATAGCGCCGCCCCGAGCCCCACAGCCCACCCGAGCCGCGCCCCAAGTCCAAGCCACCGCCGCCGCCTAAACCCTAACCCTAGCCGCCGCCGCCGCCGCCAGCCGCCGCCCCGCCACCGACGAGGTCGAACCGCCGCCGTCCGCCACTTTTTTTTTAGAAAACCGTTGGTTTTCACCAGATTTTTTTGTTTTTTTAGATTCCTTTTTTAGATAGATCGGTTTTTTTCTCGGTTTAGTTAATTAGCAAGCGTTCACTCATTCATTCGTTTTAACGAACGCGTTCTTCGTTTAGATCCAGATAACGAACGTTCATTCGTTAATCTGTTCGTCGTTTTTCTTTTTCTCGGATTTGTTCTGTGATTTTTCTGATTGCGATTCCTGATCTGATTTTCGTTCTAGTATAAATTTTCGCTCGTTTATCGGAATTAGGCGATTCAAGCGCCCGGAGTTTCGTCTCGAAACCCTCTTTCCATTTAACCAATTCAAACAAGTTTTTGCCTCTGTAAAATTTGACTTAGATCCAGATTAGTAAACGAAGCTTGTTTCTTTCGTCGTTTGTCTTTCGTTGCTTCGTTCGATTTGGTTCTTTTTGCCAACCGGAGTTCTTAAGTTGAATTTTCTGGTTAGATCTCTTATTTGAGTTTTACCTGTGCATTAGTTGAGTACTTATTGTATGCTTGTTTGTTTGCGATAGAGTACCCGGAGTGCGCCGCTTGCTACTTCGAATCGCTAGGTTTTGCGGATCATCGGCAAGGCAAGTAACACTTTGATCATACTTCCTATTACCCAGTTTTTATTGCATTAGATCAATCCTCACACATTGCATGATTAGGATCTAATTAAATTGTGGGTTTGGGAAGTAGATGAGGTAGAACCTATTACCTGTTATTATCAAACCTTTGGGAGTTACTTCTACGTTTGCTAATTATGACATGCTATGCTAGTAGACGTGGATTGGGTGAGTGTATCCATGACAGATGTGAGATTGTTAAATTAATGGTTTATCTAAGGTGGAAACTTAAATACACATCTGGGTGGATTGAGGCACCTGGGTATTCCAGCGATTGCCTGTTTTTCTTTTGGACCGCCACCCAGGCTCAAAGAGATCATGAGATTATTCATACTAGAAACTTCCGTGTGCAGCCACAAACTACTATGGGCTCTAGCATAGTTGATTAAGTTGTGTGAACTCTTACAGTGGTAGACTAGCAGATGTAGGGGAAAGTAGGTGTAACGGTCTACCCGATCGTAAGGTGCTAGCGCTTCTGAAAGACTATGTCTCGGTCATCCGTTTCTCAAACACCATGTAGTGCGAGAATCCCAACGGAGGAGATCGAGTCTTGTGGGGAAAAGTGTGCAAACCTCTGCAGAGTGTATAAACTAATCATGGTTAGCCATGTCCCCGGTTATGGGCATCTTGAGTATCTAGTACTTGGATTATCATGTGAATCTCATCATGTTACTCTAATTAATTTGTTGGGTTTTAATGATGATGTTTTATTGGGATTGAGAGGTTGTCTACACTCTCAATGTTTAACAACCACCATGATAGTTAAATAAAATGTATTCCTTTGCACTAGGGAAAAATTGGCTTTACGCAAAACTGTAACCATAGAGCTTTCCACCAGCCAAATATGCATATTTAGTACAGCCTTATTCTTTCATTGCTCTCTATGTGTTACATTGCCAGCATATTCCATGTGCTGACCCGTTTCGGGCTGCAACGTTCATGTTGCAGACTTTTCAGACGACGAGTGAGGTGCTTTTAGGTCATGGTTCTATACTCAGTGATGTCGTTGGAGTTTATGGACTCACTTATCTTCCAAGCCTTCCGTTGTTATCGTTATTAGATGGCCTTAAGCCATATTTATTGTAATAAGTTCTCTTTTGAGACTCTCGATGTAATAAGTGTGTGATTGCTACTCTGTTATAAATCCTTCAAGTACTCTGTGGTGTCAGCATTACTGATCCAGGGATGACACCGAAGCACGGAGATTGGACCATTTGAGGTCTGGTCGCTACAAGATGGTATCAGAGCACACGCTGATTGTAGGACACGACCACTAAGCTAAAGCCCTAGATCACTACTCACTCTTCTCATTCTGACTGCTCATCTTTTCTACTCTTTTAGGATGGCGAATGCAAGGAACAAGTTCACGCAACCGGATGAAGATACACCCTTTGGACGTCACTTGAAGGAAGTCACTAGATATCTGAACATAGGAGTATCATGCTTCACCGGAACCTACAATGCCACTTTACCTGAAGAGGAGCGCTGGATGATTCAAGTTTAAGTTCCAGGAAGGACGTTCATGCCAGTCATTGAGCCCATAGAGTTTTCCTTTGATGCACCAACCTGGAGTCTAGGAAAGAGCATGGCAGCTCACATCGCCATGGGACACATTGGAGAAGTTTACCGCAATGATCTCAAGGATACTATCTACCAGATTTGTGGGCGCCGAGATTGTCGGATTTCGGGTTCCGGCAGACCCTGGAGGTTCGAACACTGGGGTGCACGCAGAGATCTCTCCCCTACCGATCTACGTCCAATCCTCTCATACGAACTAAGATGAAAATGATGAACAACACAAGAGACACGAGGTTTATACTGGTTTGGGCCACCGTTGCGGTGTAATACCCTACTCCAGTGTGTGGTGTGGTGGATTGCCTCTGGGGCTAATGATGGATAGTACAGGGAAAGAACACCCTCACGAGGGGTGTTCTTGAGCTGGTGCGGTTTGTTCTACTTAGTCTCTACTGGGTTTCTTAATGTTCTTCTCCCTCTCCCCTCGATTCGATTCGATCCGATCCCTCTACTCCGCGGTGGCTAGCTTTATTTATAGAGGCCCTGGGCCTCTCCCCAAAATAATGAGCGAGGAGGGCGCCAACAATTGGCCATTTTGGAGGGGAACATCTAGTACAAGTTATCCTGACCAAAGGTGGTCTTCGGCTGCCGAAAGCACTGGTGATGACACCGTCTTGGGCTCCATGGTGACCTCCGTCCGGCCGTCCGGCTGGTCTTGGTCTCGTTGCACCGGAATGGTAACCTTTGCCTGATGCCTTGGCCTGTGCTTGCCCCCTTTGCACCAAAGGGGAAACAAGGACCCTGCGCAGGCCGGCGCCCGCCTGGCCTCGATCGTCATGGCTTGCGTCATGGGATCCTCGCGAGGTACCCTTGCATTGATCTCTCCGCCTCCTCGCGAGCCTTCCTGAAGAGGTTGTCTTTGAGCAAGCTTCCGGTCGTCCGCCCCGTGAGGCTTGGCCCCTCGCGAGGGTCTTGAGCTTGGGCTGATGAAGATGGGCCGCGCTGGGCCCCCACTTGAGCCACACCGCAGGCCGCAGGCAGGCAAGTCTGGGGACCCCCGTTCCCAGAACACCGACAGTAGCCCCCGGGCCCAAGGTGCGCGCGGGCTTAGCTTAGCAGAGAAGCGAAGGGGCAAGCATGAAGCGCTGCGGGCCCTAACAACCTGCGGCCTTGGGCGCCGCATGGCGGTTGATTGGGCGTGGGCGTCTGCGCTTCCCCACGGCGCCTCGGCAACTGCACGACTGACAAAAGGGGGTGCCCTGGCCAGGCTTACTTGCCCTGCTCTCGTCCGTCTTGCCCTAGATCCCCTTTCTCGCTCTCCTTCCTCTTGCTCCCAAAATCCTCCAGATCCGTCTCAATCCTTCGCATCCGGCACGCCATGGCGCCTCTCAAGTCCCCGGCTGATGCTTGGTACTCGCCGGCCTTGGATTCCCCAAACCTGTCAGAGAAGAACCTCGCCCTCATGCGCCTGATGACGGTAGCGCAGGGCAGCAAGGGGGCGACTGTGCTCAAGGCCGGCTCCGACCAGCCTGAAGTCAAGGGGAGCACCTTCTATCCGCTCTTCATGAGTGCCATTGTCGCCGGCCTGGTGTCGCCTTTCTCTGAGTTCTTCTTTGCTGTTCTCCGCCAGTACAACTTACAGGCTCTGCATCTCCACCCCAACTCTGTCCTTCTCCTGGCGATTTTTGCCTACTATTGCGAGGCTCATGTCGGTGTGAAGCCCTCGGTGGTCTTGCTGCGCCACTTTTTCTCCCTCCGGGTTTCTGGCGTCCAAGTCTTTGCATGTGCGAGCTTCATTGCGTACTCCAATTCCAATGCTATCTCGAAGCCTGGGAAGAGGATCGAAGGCTTCCGAAGCAAATGGGTGATGGTGGACGTCGGGCGCCTCCACCCCCGTCTGGTGCTACCTACGGGGCAGCCCAAGGCCGTCGACGCGTGGTCCCGCGCGGAGCTCGTCGACCCTCGCGCGAAGGCGGTGCTGAAGAGGATGAACGCGGACCTGAGGCCAAGCAACTTGGGGGCGGCGAAGCTGACCGGGGCCTCGCTCCTGAGGGAGTTCCTGGTGCACCGGGTGGCTCCTCTCCAGGAGCACTCGCTCCCATTGTGGAGGCTCGGGGAAGCGAACGCCGCCCTGCGCCTGAGCTCCGAGGCCCTGTCCGACGAGGATCTTCTCGCGGCCCTCCATTCCTTGGTTGGGGGAGACGTGGCGAGCCCGGTGGGCGCTCTCGTCCCCCTGTTCCTTCGGGATGACTGGGGGCAGGTGGTGAGCGCCATGCCCACCTTCAACGGTGAGGGGTTGGTGCCTGCGGCAGCTCCCGAGGATCTTGCGGCGCTGACGATGGTGAACGTGTCCTCTGGCAGCTCTAGTGAGAGTGAGGAGGAGGAAGAAGCGGAGGACGAAGAGTCTGTCTTCAAGGTGAATGGCGAAGAGTCGGGGGAGTCCTTCCCTCGGCTCAGGTCTCGGGCCCTTCGCTCCATGCCAGATGATGATGATGCCGATGCCGGGCAAGGAGGGGAGGACTCTCCCTTGGTCAGAAGGAGGGGCAGGTCGGGGCTGGTTCCACCAGGGCCGGTTCTGACCCCTGGGCGGTCTGAAACCAGCCCCAGCCCTCCCGACGTGGCTTCTGCTTCTGAGCCTTCCGAGGCTGACCCGGGCCGTAGGCTCTCGGGCTTCAAGTTCGGCCGGAGGCTACTTGGGTCAGTGAGCGACGACCAGTAAGTGCCCGATTCCTGCTTTGCTTGATTTCTGCCCCCGAGGCTTGACGTCCATGCTCTCTTGTTAGGCCGGCGCCTGCGGCGAAGAGGTTGAGAGGGGCTTCTGCGGCCCCGCTTGGGGCGACTCCTTCTGCCGGGGCGGTGCCTTCGTCCGCTGGGGAGGAAGATGGCGCGGCTCACGCCTCTCTGGTCCGATCGCTCTCGCGAGGCTGACTGGGACGCCTCGGCGAGGAGCCAGCCCCCATGGCCCCACTGACTCTGGAGTCGACTGCGCCCGATGCCGTAGTCGGGGTGGCCAAAGCCCAGGGTTCCTTCCTGCCAAACCGTGATCACGCCACCGTCTTCTTCGCCCGCTCCGCCAGTTCCCGCTTCTTCTGCTTCCTCTGCCGCCGTCCTAGACCAGGCCGCCAGCGAACTGAGCCAGCTGTGGGAGGATCTTCTGAGCGCGGACCCTCGCCTGGCGGCCGGGCGCCTGGAGCTAGCTTCTGGCTAGGCCTGTTCCGCTGCCTCCGTCCGAGCAGCGCTGAGCCAGGCCGTGGCGGCCTCTGATGGGGAGAAGCAGGCCGCCAACCAAGCCAAGGCCGCCCGCGACGCTGCCCTGGGCGATGCTGCGGCTGCCAAGGCTCGCTGCAAGGAGCTGGAGGTCGAGCTACAAGGCTTGTGCGACGAGCTCGCCAAGGAGGCCCATGGCCGCCAGGAGAGAGAGAAGGAGATGAAGGCTCGGGAGGCCGCCGTCAAGGGCCGGGGCACCAAGCTCGATGACCGCCACGGCGAATTGGAGACGCTGAAGCAGTCACTGCAGGCGGAGAGGGCCGAGCTGGACGCCAAGGCGAAGGTTCTGGCGGAGGATCGGGTGGCCTTCGCGAAGCTGGAGAAGAAGGCTCGAGGCATACTGAAGATGCTGTATGAGAGTGGCCTGGAGGAGCCGTTGGTTGGTGCAGAGGACGGCCCCGCCAAGCTACTCCCCTTCCTGGTTGATGCGCTTGAGGATGTCGCAGACGGCCTTGGCCCCACGATCGAGGCTGAGGTGTGTGCCCTGTCTTTTGCGGTGCTGACGCATGTCCTCAGCCATGTCTACCTGCGCGACCCCGACGTCGACTTCGACAGCCTGCTGGAGCCCGTTAGCGGCGACCGTGCCGCTGCTGCCGCTGAGGCCATGAAAGGCCGAGCCGAGGTTTTGCTGGGGAAGTTCCGCTCCCCCAGCGTCCTGCCTAGGCGTGGTGCCCCCGGCCTTGGGACCTCGAGAGGCGAAGCCGTCCAGCATGACTCCACCACCGGTGACGGCATTACTGGGGAGTGATCCCTTCGCGACTTCCATCTTGTTTTATTCCTGCAAATGCACCATGCCTCGCGGGGGCGTTTAAACTCGTGTTTGGCGTTGTGGAACAATCTTATGGCTTGTAATATTTGCTTTGAATTTCCTGGAATTTGCATCGTCCTCTCCTACTTGCTTACGCTCTACGTCGGCAGGGCCCGGCCCTGCGCGTACCTCACCCAGCGTTAGCCCCGACCGGAAACCAAGGACGGGACTAAGGAGTGAGGGGCTACATGGCAAGTTAGGCTCCTGAGTCGCGATGCTCAGGAGTCCCCCTTGACGCGCGAGCAACAAGTATGGAAGGGGGAGCGAGGAGTGAATTGATCGTTCTACGTCGGCAGGGCCCGGCCCCGCGCATACCTCACCCAGCGTTAGCCCCGACCGGGAACCAAGGATGGGGCTAAGGAGTGAGGGGCTATGTGCCAAGTTAGGCTCCTGAGTCGCGATGCTCAGGAGTCCCCCTAGATGCTCAAACGGGTTTCGTACCTTGGCTCCGCTCGAGGATTGGCGCGCGACGACCGGGTCCAAGGGACCTGGCTGGGTGGCGTGCGCTCGGGCGAGGCCTGGGCGTAGCCCCCGTGTCCAGCCCCTTCGTGCGGCACTCCCAAGGGGAGGCGTTGCGATGGTGCCGGACACTGAGATCTGAGCTCCCTGAGGTTGGTACGGCCGTGGGCCGTCCTCAATTGTTTATCACCAGCGCGGAGCATAGCGCTTCCGTATGTGTACGGGCATAGCCGCTCCTCGGCAGTGTCGTCAGCCAGCGCGGAGCATGGTGCTTCCACTGGTGCGTGGGAGGGGGCTCCCCTCCGGGAGGAGCCCTCGGGGCGTGACAGCCCCGCCCTGACACGTGGCCGGCATGGTAGGGCTAGGAGAGGTGTATCTGGGCACCTGTGAGCCAGCGCGGGACTCACGAGGCCCTACCTCGAGGTGGGTTGTGCCTGGCTCTGGGCCTTTATCAATTGGTGTGTTCCTGCAGGGTTGTTAGAATGCAAATGCTCTACGTCCTCAGGTCCCGGCCCTCGAGCGAGCTCAACCGCCGCTGGTATGACAGGTCGCGATGCCGTGGGTCGAGGCCAGGGGTGAGGGCTGGAGAGCCAGTAAGAGCCCATGAGTCGCGATGCTCAGACGCCCCCCTTTTAACGCACAAGCGCTTTGCATGACGACAAGCAATAGGCGATAATTATGGGAATCAGATTAAGCGTGAAAGAACAACTTCGTCCTAAGGTAAATGCTAGAAAAGCAACTACCGCTGGGTCGGGCCCAAGCGGTGTGGGGATGATGCAGCCCGAAGGGCGCCCCCAACAAGGTAAGTAAAGAGCATAAACAAAATGGATACATGCCGCGGGGACTGACCCACGCGGCCTAGGAATGATGATGCCATGTGGGCGCTCCCAGATGAAGGTAGAACTCTAAAAGATGTCACCTGGTGCTGTTGAAGATGAAGTGATGCTGAGGAAGTGAGCGATGTGCGGTGAAGATGTCGGCCCTCATGAGCCCCCAGGCCCAGGGGCCTCGGGAGGCTCCGGTGGCACGTGCAGGTCTTCGGGGACCATCGCCACCTCCGCCAGGACCGCGCGATGCCTGACCTCCTGAGCCTCCAGAATGCTCCTCAACAGGCGCTGATGTGCGGCGGCCGCGCTCGGCAGGCCGAAGGGCATGCGAACGTAGTTGTGAGGTGGTCCCTCGCAGCGCCCTACGGCCGAAGGCCATAGGCGCTCCTGAGACGCAGCTCGGTTGAGCCCTGGTACGTCGACGCAGATGCGCAGTCGCCCATCCTCGCCTGGATGCGGGGCCACGGCAGGTAAGCGGCATCTGCCGCGCATGACTCTAGACTCTTGTAGCTCATGGGTGTTCCTTGCGATGAACTCCTGAGGGTTTGGTCTCCTTTGACTTGTACCTTCCTGAGGGAAGCGTGCTTGAAAGCACCCCTCCAAGTGGTGCCCGAGAGCCTCCCCCGCGACCTTGGCAAGGTCGGCGGCTCCCCAAGAGAGAGCCCCCGAGCCCTGCCTAAGGAGGGCGCCGGGCGCGCCTTCCTATGCGCGAGAGGGTGGCGCTCCATGATCGGGCGCGAATCCTGACGCAATATCTCTGGAGGTGCCTGCCTCCTTGTGGTTCGGGCCAGGTGAGGCCTTCTTCTTGAGGGTCGCCTCGGGAGGTCTCTCGCTCCTGCAATCTTGGTCTTCGATTGCTGCGGCTTGGAACGCACGCTCGAGCGAGTACACTATGTCCCTTTCTTCACAGGGTATGGTGATGACTCCACCGCTTCCTGGCATCTTGAGGACATTGTAACCATGGTGAGTCACTGCCATAAACTTGGCTAGGGCTGGGTACCCGAGGATGGCGTTGTATGGCAGGCGGATGTGAGCGACGTCGAAGTCGATGAGCTCGGTGCGGTAGTTGTTGCGCTGCCCGAAGGTGACCGGAAGGCGAACCTGCCCAATTGGAACAGTGGAACCATCGGTGACTCCTAAGAAAGGCTTGGTCGGCTGAAGCTGGTCGTACGACACTTGGAGATTGTCGAACTTCTCAACGGACAGGACGTTGAGTCCTGCCCCGCCATCGATGAGGGTCCTGGTGACCTGCACGTTGCTGATGACTGGGGAGCAAAGCATCGGGAGGGTTCCGGTCATTGCCGCACACTTGAGCTGGTCTGCGGAACTGAACGTGATTGCACACATAGACCACCTGAGAGGGCGCGTGGCCTCAAGCTTGGGAAGGACTGCATTCACCTCGTGATCAAACTACTTGAAGACGCGCCGTGAGGCTGGGGCCTAGGCGCCACCCAAGATGCAAGCAATTGCACGCGGCTCTTGGAAGCCCCAGCCCCATCGTCTTGGTGCTGGTCTTCGTTCCTCCTTGGTGGAGGCGGCAGAGGTGGGAGGCCTGCGTTGCCATGAGGGCGGTCCTCACGAGGCTGGTCCCTCTATCCTCCCTCGCGAGGCTGGTCCTGCTAGCGGTCCTCGCGAGGGCGGTCACGCCATCCCTGGCGAAGGACACGGTCTTCCCATCGTCCGCCGCCTCTTCCTCCTCCTCGTCCATAGCCCATGTCGTTGCGCTCTGGGCGTCGGCTGATTCGCCCATCTCGCATGGCTCTGAGCTCTTGACATTCGTTGGTGTTGTGGGTGTGGAGGTCGTGGTACACGCAGTACCATCCACCCTTGGATGACTCATGCTGATCTCTGCCTCGCTTGGTGTCCGGTTCCGCTGCTAGCATAGCAGCCCCCTTGCGCTTCACGCCTTTGGCCTTGAGCTTCTTTTCTTCCGGGTCGGCTGCCGGGAGCTCGAGGAGGGAGAGACGCCCTTCCTCAGCCCTGGCGCACTTAGTCGCCAAATTGAACAGCTCCAGTGATGTGCACAGGTCTTCATGGATCGCTAGCTCTTCCTTCATCTTGACGTCGCGCACGCCGTTGAAGAAGGCTGAGATGATAGCTTCTTCAGTTACCTTGGGGATCTTGAGGCGAGCGTAGTTGAAGCGCTAGATGTACTTCTGCAGGGTTTCTCCTGGCTGTTGCTTGATGCGGCACAGGTCGCTCACGGCCGGGGGCCAGTCGCGAGTGCCCTGGAAGTTGGCGATGAAGCGGGTGCGCATCTCGCTCCAGGAGGAGATCGTGCTGGGAGCCAGGTTCAGGAGCCAGGTGCGGGCGCCGTCCTGGAGCGCCATGGGGAACCAATTCTCCATGACCTTCTCGTCTCTGTTGGCGGCTACGATGCCCAGCTTGTAGAGCTGTAGGAACTTCACGGGTCCGCTGTGCCATCGTAGCGGGGAGGGAGGTCAGGCTTGAACTTGCCTGGCCATGTGACGCCGCGCAGCTCGGGGGTGAAGGCGAGGCAGCCCGCCATGGCCACCGGCGCCCTTTGCTGGTGCTCGATTCGTTCTTGCGGGTCACCATGCGCCGCCACTGGGAGCAGCGCGGGGTCTTGTCGTGGAGGCGCTGGGGCGCGATCTTGGCGCGCCGGCGCTGGGAGCACGCGAGCACCTTCCCGGGGACGTGGGATCTCTTGGCAGCTCCCTTCTTGCTGCGCAGGCGCCGGACGTGGAGGGTCTCGCTCTGGGGCTGCACGCCTTGGAGCCAAGGCACCTTCTTGGGGAGGAGGCGGCGGAGGCGCCTCCTGATCCTCGCTCCCTGCGCGGGACGGAGGGCGAGGCAGCGAGAGGGACCGCAAGGGGGAGCCCCCTGCGGCACTGACGAGCTCGGTGATGCGGGCGAGCCAGTCCTCGTAGAGGTCGTCGACGGGGCGATAGTGCAGGAGCTCCCGCGCCAAGAGCAGTGAGGCGTGCGCATCCATGGGTGCGCGACGGGCGTGGGACGACGAGCCAGCTGGAGTCAGTGACGGGGTGGCGGTGCGGCCATCCCGCCGCACCGAAGGATGCTAGGACGAGGCCTGCTGCTCGTTCCCCGCCGGGCCGGTGGCGGCGGGCGACGGGGAATGACGAGGGGGTCGCCAACGGGCGCCGTCTGGGCGACGCGAGTGGCGCGAGCAGCCCGGCGCTCGGCGCGAGCCTGACGAGCGTCAGCCATGGACACGACGGAAGATCACACGCGAAAAGCGGAAGAAAGATTTCGGCGCACCCCCTACCTGGTGCGCCAAATGTCGGATTTCGGGTTCCGGCAGACCCTTGAGGTTCGAACACTGGGGTGCACACGGAGATCTCTCCCCTACCAATCTAAGTCCGATCCTCTCGTACGAACTAAGATGAAAATGATGAACAACACAAGAGACACAAGGTTTATACTGGTTCGGGCCACCGTTGCGGTGTAATACCCTACTCTAGTGTGTGGTGTGGTGGATTGCCTCTGGGGCTGATAATGGATAGTACAGGGAAAAAACAGCCTCATGAGGGGTGTTCTTGAGCTGGTGCGGTTTGTTCTACTTAGTCTACTGGGTTTCTCAATGTTCTTCTCCCTCTCCCCTCGATTCCATTCGATCCGATCCCTCTACTCCGCGGTGGCTAGCTCTATTTATAGAGGCCTTGGGCCTCTCCCCAAAATAATGAGCGGGGAGGGCGCCAACAATTAGCCATTTTGAAGGGGAACATCTAGTACAAGTTATCCTGACCAAAGGTGGTCTTCGGCTGCCGAAAGCACTAGTTATGACACCGTCTTGGGCTCCACGGTGACCTCCGTCCGGCCGTCCGGCTAGTGTTGGTCTCGTTGCACCGGAATGGTAACCTTTGCCTGATGCCTTGGCCTGTGCTTGCCCCCTTTGCACCAAAGGGGAAACAAGGACCCTGCGCAGGCTGGCGCCCGCCTGGCCTCGATCGTCATGGCTTGCGTCATGGGATCCTTGCGAGGTACCCTTGCATTGATCTCTCCGCCTCCTCGCGAGCCTTCCAGAAGAGGCTGTCTTTGAGGAAGCTTCCGGTCGTCCGCCCCGCGTGGCTTAGCCCCTCGCGAGGGTCTTGAGCTTGGGCAGATGAAGATGGGCCGCGCTGGGCCCCCACTTGAGCCACGCCCCAGGCCGCAGGCATGCAAGTCTGGGGACCCCCGTTCCCAGAACACCGACAGAGATGAGCACTGGGAGATGATCAGCACCAGGAAGGATAGATCAATTACAGCTTTTATCCAGGAGTTAAACCAGCACATGCGACGTCAGGAGAACCAGATGTGTGCCGACATGATAGATCTGAAGAAGGCAAGGACAAGAATCAAGGAGCTGGAGGAGGAACTCAAGGCTACACGTGAAGATTATGAAGAGGAAATCGAAGTATTAGTGGAGAAGAATGACGACCTGATCAAGAAGATCAGAATATTTATGGGAGGCCCTACACCAGTAGAAGAAGACGAAGAACCCAAGGAGATTCACCCGGAAGACTACATCATCATCGACGACACCGACTCGGATCTAGATGATAGCGATAATGACTATGTTGATGAAGTAGGAGCAGATATCATGGAGTCTGCAACCGAAGAATATTTCTAGTAGACCACCCCATCAGTAGTAGTAGTCCACCATGTACATATAGTAGTCCGAGCACTTTTGCGATAGTTAGATCGATTGTATGCCCTTGTTTGATTGAATGAAGTGAATTGTTTGCCTTTGCCTCATGTGCATATGGGTAGTGTTTTCTCTCTAGACCCCTCTCTATTCTTAAATCTCATCTTTTCTAAACCCTCAGATGCCTCCAAGACGTGACCCCGGATTTACCTTCCCACCGGAGCTCACTCAGTTGATCCATCAGTAGAACACGTTGATGTAGTTGCTAGTCCAGAATCATAATCAGGGGAACAACAACAACAACAACCCACCACCACCACCTGTTGATCACTTAGCCCGTTTTCTTAGGCTGAATCCGCCGGTGTTTTCCAGTAGCACCGAGCCTATAGTAGCAGATGATTGGCTCCGTAAGACAGCAAGGGAGTTGACCACAGCAGGATGCACAGATGCGGAAAAGGTGAAGTTTGCCGCACATCAGCTTGACGGACCCGCAGCATCATGGTGGGATAATTTCACAGCCACTTTACCTATCGATACTATCACATGGGACCAGTTCCAGCAGGCTTTCCATACTGCCCATGTTTCAGTAGGAGCTATGGCCATGAAGAAGCGTGAGTTTTGCAACTTGCGCCAAGGAGGACGGACAGTTGGCCAGTATGTGGAGGACTTTAGTAAGCTAGCATGTTATGCCCCAGATGACGTTGCTATGGATGCAGCTAAGCAGGAGAAGTTTCTGGAAGGGTTGAATGATGAGTTGAGCATGCCATTGATGGTAGCAACCTTCAACAACTACCAGGAGTTGGTAGATCGTGCTCTCATGATTGAAGGGAAGCAGCAGCAGATTGAGAATCGCAAGGAGGAAGTATGGCCAAGGAAAGTACAATTCAGGAGCTCAGCAGAAGCCACGTTCTACCCCTAGACTGGGAGGACATTTTCAGCATACCCATGGAGGAGGTAGCTCGCACAATCATAATGGCCCCAAGAATGGTAATGGGAATGGAGGTAGCAACGGCCAGAACCGTACCAACCCATCAACCCCAGCCAAGAGAGACCTGAGCCAAGTCACTTGCTTTAAGTGCCAGAAGACCGTACATTATGCCAATGAATGTCCTGAATCTCAGAATGGAAATGGCAATGGAAGCTCTGGGAAGAAGCCGAACCCTTTCAACAGGGGACAGGTGAACCACGTTAACATGGAGGAGGTTGAAGAGCAGCCGGATGCAGTAATCGGTAAGTTTTTGGTCAAGTCATTTACTGCACTTGTTCTTTTCGATACTGGTGCATCGCATTCATACATATCAAGGGGATTTGTGGATAAGTATAACCTACCCACCAAAGTTCTTAGAACACCCATGTTAGTAAGATCACCAGGAGCGGAGTATATGGCTAGTAAGGGGTGTTTTCAAGTGCCATTGAGTATAGGTAGGCATGTGTTTCCCTCGGATCTAATCATTTTGGAATCACAAGGTTTGGATGTAATTCTGGGTATGGATTGGCTGTCGATGTATGGAGGAAACATCGATTGCGCCAATAAGTCAATTTTGCTTACCACCCCAGAAGGGAGAAGGATCAAGTATGTATCCCGGCATGTGCCTAAAAGGACTCAAGTAAATTCATTAACAGGAGTTGTGCAGGAGGAAGTACCAGTAGTGAAGCATTTCCCTGATGTATTTCCAGAGGAGTTGCCCGGCATGCCACCGGATAGAGATATTGAGTTTTTGATTGAGCTTTTGCCAGGCACAGGGCCAATATCTAAGAGACCATATAGGATGCCCGCAAAGGATTTGGAGGAGATTAAGAAGCAGATTAAGGAGGTACTGGATAAAGGATATATCCGCCCAAGTTCTTCGGCTTGGGAATCGCCAGTACTTCTAGTGGAGAAGAAGGATGGATCGTTAAGGATGGTTGTTGATTATCGAGGATTGAATTAAGTAACCATCAAGAACTATACCCACTACCGATGATCAATGATTTGTTTGATCGATTGCAAGGAGCTAAGGTATTTTCCAAGATCGATCTGCGATCAGGATACCATCAGTTGAAGATTCGAGAACAGGATATACCTAAGACGGCTTTTACCACCAGGTATGGGCTGTACGAGTATACCGTTATGTCATTTGGTCTGACTAACGCACCTGCATATTTTATGAACATGATGAACAAAGTGTTTATGGAGTTTTTGGATAAGTTCGTCGTAGTGTTCATTGATGATATCCTGGTTTACTCGAAAAATGAAGAGGAGCATAAGGAGCATTTGCGTTTGGTACTTGGTAAGCTCAGAGAACATCAGTTATATGCCAAATTTAGAAAATGTGAGTTTTGGTTGAAGGAAGTTAGATTTCTCGGACACGTTATATCCGGAGAAGGTATAGCAGTAGATCCCACTAAGGTTGACACTGTGACAAATTGGGAAGCGCCAACAACAGTTGGAGAGATCCGGAGTTTTCTTGGACTTGCAGGATACTACCGGAGATTCATTGAAAATTTCTTGAAGATTGCAAAGCCTATGACGGAGTTGTTGAAGAAGGATACCAAGTTCATATGGACCGAGGAATGTGAGGCCAGTTTCCAGGAGTTGAAGAAACGTTTGGTTACATCACCAGTGTTGATTTTGCCAGATCAGACTAAGGATTATGAGGTGTATTGCGATGCTTCACGTCGAGGACTTGGAGCAGTGCTTATGTAGGAAGGAAGAGTTGTTTCCTATGCCTCACGATAGCTTAAACCTCATGAGTTGAATTATGCCACCCATGATTTGGAGTTAGCAGCCGTAGTACATGCATTGAAGACTTGGAGACATTTTCTCATTGGAAACCATTTTGAGGTGTATACGGATCACAAGAGTTTGAAGTACATTTTCACGCAGAAGGAGTTGAATCTCAGGCAAAGGAGATGGTTGGAGCTCATCAAGGATTATGATATGAGATTGCATTATCACCCCAGAAAGGCTAAAATAGTAGCCGATGCGTTGAGCCGTAAAAGTCATGTCAACACCCTAATGACGGGAGATTTACCCAGGGAGTTAGCCGAAAATCTTCGTGAGCTATGTTTGGAGATAGTCCCAAGAGGCTATGTAGCAGCATTGGAGATTCAGTCTACTTTGATGGATAAGATCAGAGAAGCTCAAAGGACTGACAAGGAGATTGCTTCTATTAAGGAGAAAATGAGCAAAGGAAAAGCTAAAGGATTTCGTGAGGATGAGCACGATACCTTATGGTTTGAAGATCGTGTTTATGTGCCCAACGATCCGAAGATCAGGAAGTTGATTCTGCAAGAGGCCCATGATTCACCATATTTGATTCACCCAGGAAATACCAAGATGTATTTGGATTTGAAGGATACTTTCTGGTGGACCGGAATGAAGAAGGATATTGCGGAGTATGTAGCGGTTTGTGATGTATGTCAGAGAGTAAAGGCAGAGCATCAGAAGCTAGCAGGATTGCTACAGCCATTGCCAATACCCGAATGGAAGTGGGATAAGTTAGGCATGGATTTTATCACGGGATTGCCCAGAACTCGTTCAGGCTATGAATCGATTTGGGTTGTACTCGATCCTTTGACAAATGTAGCTCACTTCATTCCAGTGAAGACTACCTATACTAGTGCCAAGTTGGCAAAGATATACATGACCAGGATCATATGTCTGCATGGAGTTCCAAGGAGCATTGTATCAGATAGAGGAACCCAGTTTACCTCAAAGTTCTGGAATCAGTTGCATGAAACTTTGGGTACCAGGCTAGAGTTCAGTACAGCTTTCCATCCGCAGACAGATGGACAGACCGAGAGAGTCAATCAGATTTTGGAGGATATGCTAAGAGCTTGTGCGCTAGATTATGGATCTAGTTGGGACGAGAATTTGCCATACGCAGAGTTCTCTTACAACAACAGTTATCAATCCAGTTTGAAGATGGCCCCTTTCGAAGCCTTGTACGGAAGGAGGTGCAGGACCCCATTGTCGTGGGATGAAGTTGGAGACCGTCAGTTGTTTGGACCGGATCTGATTAAGGAGTCTGAACAGAAGGTAAAATTGATTCGCGATAGGCTCAAGGTAGCCCAGTCCAAGCAGAAGAGCTACGCAAATTCTAAATGCAAGGAGACAGTTTACGAAGTCGGAGACCGAGTACATCTTAGAGTATCTCCACTTCGAGGAGTTAAGCGCTTTGGAGTTAAGGGAAAGTTAGCGCCACGTTTTGTAGGACCATACAAAGTTTTTGAGCGTATGGGAGAAGTAGCCTACAAGTTGGAATTGCCCGAAGGATTGTCAGGAGTTCACGACGTGTTCCACGTTTCCCAGTTGAAGAAGTGCCACGTAGAGATGGCTGATATACCGCTGAGAGATACAGTGCCGCTGGAAGCAATTCAGTTGGATAGTGATTTGACCTATGAGGAGAAACCAGTTAAGATTCTTGAGTATGCCAGCCGAGTCACCCGCAGTAAGGTTATCAAGTTTTGCAAAGTTCAGTGGAGCCACCACACCGAGGATGAAGCCACCTGGGAACGAGAGGACGATTTGCTGAAGGACCACCCTCACCTATTTTCTAGCCAACCCGAATCTCGAGGGCGAGATTCATCTTAAGGGGGGTAGCTTTGTAACATCCCAAATTTTCAATTTGGAATGTTATACAATAGATCATCATTGCATATCATATTTTATTGCATTTTGGTTGATCCTAGAAATTGCATGCAACTCAAGGACCATTGGAGAGAGTTGGGGATTTCGTTATTTTCATATTTGAGTTTTCTCAAATTTTGAAAATAGGATCATTTGATTTTATTTATTTTATCTTCAATTATTTCTATTACAAAAATATGAGAGAGGGAATAAAATGACTTTCCCAAAATAAAGAAATATTGAGGATTTAATAATAAAATCAAATAAGATTTTATTTTGGTTTTATTTGCTATTTTATTTGAATTTAGGAAAAATGCGTGTTTTTCAAAATTGCATTTAGGCCCCAAATAAATGTTCATCCTGTGCGGCTTGATTTTAGAAGCCGGGGAAAATTTATTTCGGGATTTTTGGAGTCTGTTTAGTATTTCTTTTGTTTTTTTCTGAGCATAATTATTTAAAAAAAACACGAACCGACCTACGGGCAGTGTTAGGCCGGGACTCCTCCGGGGGAGGCTTTATATAGCGCCGCCCCGAGCCCCGCAGCCCACCCGAGCCGCGCCCCAAGCCCAAGCCACCGCCGCCTAAACCCTAACCCTAGCCGCCGCCAGCCGCCGCCGCACCGCTGACGAGGTCGAACCGCCGCCGCTAGCCAGGTTTTTTTAGAAAACCGTTGGTTTTCACCGGTTTTTTCGGTTTTTTATTCGTTCTTTTAGATAGATCGGTTTTTTTCTCGGTTTAGTTAATTAGCGAGCGTTCGCTCGTTCGTTCATTTTAACGAACGCGTTCTTCGTTTAGATCCAAATAACGAACACTCGTTCGTTAATCTGTTCGTCGTTTTTCTTTTTCTCGGATTTGTTCCGTGATTTTTCTGATCACAATTCCTGATCCGATTTTCGTTCTAGTATAACTTTTCGCTCGTTTATCGGAATCAGGCGATTCAAGCGCCTGGAGTTTCGTCTCAAAACCCTCTTTCCGTTTAACCAACTCAAACAAGTTTTTGCCTCTGTAAAATTTGACTTAGATCCAGATTAGTAAACGAAGCTTGTTTCTTTCGTCGTTTGTCTTTCGTTGCTTCGTTCGATTTGGTTCTTTTTGCCAACCGGAGTTCTTAAGTTGAATTTTCTGGTTAGATCTCTTATTTGAGTTTTACCTGTGCATTAGTTGAGTACTTATTGTATGCTTGTTTGTTTGCGATAGAGTACCCGGAGTGCGCCGCTTGCTACTTCGAATCGCTAGGTTTTGCGGATCATCGGCAAGGCAAGTAACACTTTGATCATACTTCCTATTACCCAGTTTTTATTGCATTAGATCAATCCTCACACATTGCATGATTAGGATCTAATTAAATTGTGGGTTTGGGAAGTAGATGAGGTAGAACCTATTACCTGTTATTATCAAACCTTTGGGAGTTACTTCTACGTTTGCTAATTATGACATGCTATGCTAGTAGACGTGGATTGGGTGAGTGTATCCATGACAGATGTGAGATTGTTAAATTAATGGTTTATCTAAGGTGGAAACTTAAATACACATCTGGGTGGATTGAGGCACCTGGGTATTCCAGCGATTGCCTGTTTTTCTTTTGGACCGCCACCCAGGCTCAAAGGGATCATGAGATTATTCATACTAGAAACTTCCGTGTGCAGCCACAAGCTACTATGGGCTCTAGCATAGTTGATTAAGTTGTGCGAACTCTTACAGTGGTAGACTAGCAGATGTAGGGGAAAGTAGGTGTAACGGTCTACCCGATCGTAAGGTGCTAGCGCTTCTGAAATACTATGTCTCGGTCATCCGTTTCTCAAACACCATGTAGTGCGAGAATCCCAACGGAGGAGATCGAGTCTTGTGGGGAAAAGTGCGCAACCCTCTGCAGAGTGTATAAACTAATCATGGTTAGCCGTGTCCCTGGTTATAGACATCTTGAGTATCTAGTACTTGGATTATCATGTGAATCTCACCATGTTACTCTAATTAATTTGTTGGGTTTTAATGATGATGTTTAATTGGGATTGAGAGGGTGTCTACACTCTCAATGTTTAACAACCACCATGATAGTTACATAAAATGTATTCCTTTGCAGTAGGGAAAAATTGGCTTTATGCAAAACTATAACCATAGAACTTTCCACCAGCCAAATATGCATATAGTATAGCCTTATTCTTTCATTTCTCTCTATGTGTTACATTGCCAGCATATTCCATGTGCTGACCCGTTTCGGGCTGCAACGTTCATGTTGCAGACTTTTCATATGGCGAGTAAGGTGCTTTTAGGTCGTGGTTCTATACTCAGTGATGCTGTTGGAGTTGATGGACTCACTTATCTTCCAAGCCTTCCGCTGTTATCGTTATTAGATGGCCTTAAGCCGTATTTATTGTAATAAGTTCTCTTTTGAGACTCTCGATGTAATAAGTGTGTGATTGCTACTCTATTATAAATCCTTCAAGTACTGTGTGGTGTCGGCATTACTGATCCAGGGATGACACCGGAGCACAGAGATTGGACCGTTTGAGGTCTGGTCGCTACACTCCCACAAACACGAATATCCAGCTCAAGCACGAGTTCTAGCTCATTTTGCTGCCATTTTCGATCTCCTTGCTCAAAGCACCTCTCACAAAACTTCTTGGGGAGATTGTTCCTTGGTATGTGACTCCTCCATTGGTCCAATTAGTTTTTGTTCTAGTGCTCTATTCATTGCAAATTTGTGTTGCCTAGGTGACCATGTTCTTGAGCTTGCATGTCAAATTTATATGGTTCCAAGTAGTTTTGATGCATGATATAGGCCCTAGGCACTTGTAGGAGTAGTTGCTATCAATATTATTGAGTTTGGTTTAATTTTATTTTGAAGTTACTAAAAATTTCAGAATTTTTCAGAAAATGATGAGGAGACTTTTGAGGGGCTCATCGAGCCAAAGCTTGAAGGAAAAGGCACTGAAGCCTAAGTATAATCTGCCTCACACCGCGGAGGTTCGGGCGTGTGAATGGCCGTCCGAGGATTTCTTGAGAGCAGCCGGGATTTATGAAGATTTTCATGAATTGGCTCAGAATGCAGGCCTTACCGCTTTCCTCCACGACCAATGCGATCCGTATCTCTTACTCACAAATATCTTTGTGCAAAACTTTCATTTCCATTCTAGGAGCTCACCACCTATGGTGGAGTTTTATTTATATGATGAGCATAAGGAGATGTCACTTTATGATTTTTGTCGGGTTTGTTTAGTCCCTTTTGAGGGCAAGACAGAAGAACCACATCGCGATGATGTGGAGGGGTTCATTGATACTATCACTGTAGGGGAAACAAGGAAGGTTTCCGATGCACGAATCACTAGCATACATTGTCCTGTTTTATGTTATTTTGCATTATTTGCTAGTCGTTGCTTAATTGGTCGCGGAAACTGTGGAAACCTTAGTATCCCTGATATTATTATTTTGCTCCACGGTTTATATGGTGATAAATCTGTTAGTATGGGCGGCATTATTGCCAAACGGTTAAGTCTGAACCGTACAAAGGGCCCCATCTTTGGAGGCATCTATGCTTCATGCCTAGCTGCATATTTTAACATACCCACTAGGCATTATGAGAAGGAAGAAAAAGTGCTGCCTCGTGTTTATTTAGATTATAAAAGTATGGTGGCACATGATTTTATTGTTAAGAATAGGGAAGGAGAGCTTAAATATCAATTGTTCTTTAACAAACATCATCCTGAGACTATTACCCTGCCTGCTCCTTCTTTGTTTGATTTATCTGTAGGCACGTACCTTGTTCCGTTGAAGGCTATTCACGCCTACCGGAACCCTGCACCAGCTGAGGAGCCAGAGCCGGAACCACAAGTTGATCCTCCATGACAGTCTAATTATCAGTGGGATCCGGAGATGATTGTCAGCCAGTGGCAATCGGAGTCTTCCTCTTCTTCTTCTCAGTACGACCTCAACTATTATTATGGATATCCGCCAGGCCAGCCATGGCCATAGACCAACTTAGGCCAAAAGCCTAAGCTTGGGGGAGTACATATTTCCCACCGACATTACATTTATGTTCACACACTCACTGCTAGATGTCGGTGCTCATACTTTTTCATTATATCATCCATGCTAGTTTATTTTCCTTTTTTATGCTTTCTTCTTGTGTGTTTAATAAAATTTAAGAAAAACCAAAAAAATTAGGTGTAGCTTTTAATTAATTTACTTTCCATTCATGTTCTTCTTTTGCTTGTTGGGAGCTTTCCTGTGTAAATAGTTTTATTTCTTTTCTTTTCTTTGGGGGTCAATAGGAGAAGACCATAATTAAATTTTTGAAGTGTCTCTTCTATGCATTATTGTTGATCTGACAAAAGAGCCCATATTGCCTTGTCTTCTCCTGTTTATTGAATGCTTGCAGATTCCAGCTTAGTCCAATGCATGTGCACTATTATTATTATTCACATCATTCGATCGTGCAAGCGAAAGGCAATTATGATGTTATATGATGGACTGGCTGAGATGAGAAAAGCTGGTATGAACTCGACCTCTTTTGTTTCTGTAAATGTGATTAGTTCATCGTTCCTGATTCAGCCTATTATGAATAAACATGTTTGCAATGACAATTAGAGATCATAGTTTCTTATGCCATTTTTAATTAGCTATGAGTTATAATGGTTTACCTTGCATGCCAACATGCTATTAAAATGGTTATGATGTGGTATGATAGGGTGGTATCCTCCTCTGAATGATTTAAGTGACTTGACTTGGCACATGTTCACGCATGTATTTGGAACAAAATCAACATAGCCTTCATGATATTTATGTTCATGGTGGATTATATCCTACTCATGCTTGCATTCAGTGTTGATTAATTTTAATGCATGTTCATGACTGTTGTCGCTCTCTAGCTGGTTGCTTCCTAGTCTTTTGCTAGCCTTCACTTGTACTAAGCGGGAATACTGCTTGTGCATCCAAACTCCTTAAACCCCAAAGTTATTCCACATGAGTCCACTATACCTACCTATATACGGTATCTACCTGCCGTTCCAAGTAAATTTGTATGTGCCAAACTCTAAACCTTCAAATAAATATCCTGTTTTGTATGCTCAAATAGCTCATGTATCAACTAGGGTTGTCTGTATCTTCCATGTTAGGCGGGTTATTCTCAAGAGGAGTGGACTCCGCTCCTCACTCACGAGTTAAATGGCTGGTCACCGGGATGCCCAGTCCCGTGCTTTATGCAAACTAAATCAAAATAATTGCAAACAAAACTCCCCCTGGGACTCTTGTCAGTTGGAGGCACTCGTTGTTTCGAGCAAGCCATGGATTGATGCTTGTTGGTGGAAGGGGGAGTATAAACTTTACCATTCTATTTGGGACCGCCTATAATGTGTGTATCATGGAAGATATCGCCATCTCTTGGTTGTTATGTTGACAATGAAAGTATACCGCTCAAAATATTATTCACCTCTCTTTCAAAACCGAGCTCTCGCACCTCCACAAATCCCTGCTTCCCTCTGCGAAGGGCCTATCTATTTACTTTTAGGCTGAGTCATCATCCTCTTATTAAAAAGCACCAGTTGGAGAGCACCGCTGTCATTTGCATTCATTATTGTTAGTTTACATTGAGTATGACTTGACTGGAGCTCTTTTACCATGAATTACAATGTCTAGTCAGTCCTTGGTCTTTAAAGCTGCTCTGCATTTATGTTTTGCGGTCTCAGAAAGGGCTAGCGAGATACCATCTTGTTATATCATATTATGATTGTTTTGAGAAAGTGTTGTCATCCGAGATTTATTATTATGGCTCGCTAGTTGATTATGCTATTGATATAAGTAAACTTGAGACCTATGCGTTATTATGAACGTGGTTAGTTATAATCTTTGCTGAAAACTTGAATACTGGCTTTACATATTTACAACAACAAGAGCAAACAGAGTTTGTAGAAGTTTTTCTTTATCACTTTCAGTTTGTCAACTGAATTTCTTGAGGACAAGCAAAGGTTTAAGCTTGGGGGAGTTGATACGTCTCCAACGTATCTACTTTTCCAAACATGTTTGCCCTTGTTTTGGACTCTAACTTGCATGATTTGAATGGAACTAACCCGGACTGACGTTGTTTTCAGCAGAATTACCATGGTGTTATTTATGTGCACGAACAAACGTTCTCGGAATGACCTGAAACTTCACGGAGTGACTTTTCAGAATATATGAAAAATACCTGCAAAAGATGAAGGCCAGGGGGCCCACCACCTGCCCACGAGGGTGGGGGTGCGCCTGCCCCCCTAGGGCGTGCCCCCTACCTCGTGGGCCCCCTGTTGCCTCTCCGACTCCAACTCCAAATCCATATATTGAGTTTCAGGGAGAGAAAAAAATCAGAGAGAAGAAATCATCGCGTTTTACGATACGGAGCCGCCGCCAAGCCCTAAAACCTCTCGGGAGGGCTAATCTGGAGTCTGTTCGGGGCTCCGGAGAGGGGAATCCGTCGCCATCGTCATCATCAACCATCCTCCATCACCAATTTCATGATGCTCACCGCCATGCGTGAGTAATTCCATCGTAGGCTTGCTGGAAGGTGATGGGTTGGATGGGATCTATCATGTAATCGAGTTAGTTTTGTTAGGGTTTGATCCTTAGTGTCCACTATGTTCTGAGATTGATGTTGCTATGACTTTGCTATGCTTAATGCTTGTCACTAGCGCCCGAGTGCCATGATTTCAGATCTGAACCTATTATGTTTTCATTAATATATGAGTGTTCTTGATCCTATCTTGCAATCTATAGTCACCTATTATGTGTTATGATCCGTTAACCCCGAAGTGGCAATAATCGGGATACTCACCGGTGATGACCGTAGTTTGAGGAGTTCATGTATTCACTATGTGTTAATGCTTTGTTCCGTCTCTCTATTAAAAGGAGGTCTTAATATCCCTTAGTTTCCGTAAGGACCCCGCTGCCACAGGAGGGTAGGACAAAAGATGGCATGCAAGTTCTTTTCCATAAGCACGTATGACTATATTCGGAATACATGCCTAGATTATATCAATGAACTGGAGCTAGTTCTATGTCACCCTAGGTTATGACTGTTACATGATGAACCGCATCCGGCATAATTCTCTATCACCGATCCATTGCCTACGAGATTTCCATATATTGTTCTTCGCTTATTTACTTTTCCGTTGTTATTGCTATCATCACTACAAAATACCAAAAACATTACTTTTGCTACCGTTATCACTACTATCATATTACTTTGCTACTAAACACTTTGTTGCAGATATTAAGTTTCCATGTGTGGTTGAATTGACAACTCAGCTGCTAATACTTGAGAATATTCTTTGGCTCCTGAGGGAGTCCTGGATTAGGGGGTCTCCGGACAGCTGGACTATCTCCATTGACCAGACTGTTAGACTATGAAGATACAAGATTGAAGACTTCGTCTCGTGTCCGGATGGGACTCTACTTGGCGTGGAAGGCAAGCTAGGGAATATGGATATGGATATCTCCTCCTTTGTAACCGACCTTGTGTAACCCTAACCCTCTCCGGTGTCTATATAAACCGAAGGGTTTTAGTTCGTAGGATAACAACCATAACATACAATCATACCATAGGCTAGCTTCTAGGGTTTAGCCTCTCCGATCTCGTGGTAGATCTACTCTTGTACTACCCATATCATCAATATTAATCAAGCAGGACGTAGGGTTTTACCTCCATCAAGAGGGCCCGAACCTGGGTAAAACATTGTGTCCCCTGCCTCCTGTTACCATCCGGCCTAGACGCATAGTTCGGGACCCCCTACCCGAGATCCGCCGGTTTTGACACCGACATTAGTGCTTTCATTGAGAGTTCCTCTGTGACATCGCCGTTAGGCTTGATGGCTCCTACTATCATCGATAGCGATGCAGTCCAGGGCGAGACTTTTCTCCCTGGACAGATCTTCGTATTCGGCGGCTTTGCACTGCGGGCTAATTCGCTTGGCCATCTGGAGCAGATTGAAAGCTACGCCCCTGGCCATCGGGTCAGATTTGGAAGCTTAAACTACACGGCCGATATCCGTGGAGATTTGATCTTCGACGGATTCAAGCCTCTTCCTTGTGCGCCACGCGGTCACGATGAGCATGACTTAGCTCTCCCATTGGACAGTGTTAAGGAGATCGCACCGGCAGCCGCTCTGACCCTCAATTCAGAGCCAGTCGCGCCTTCCGCAGATGGGTGGATGGACCCCGCCACGGAGGCCTTACCCTCAGCGGCGATCGAGCCGAACATCGACCTTGCCTTGCACGGGAACCGTGTTGTTAAACTGTCGGATCCTTCTCCGGCCACGGACTCCGAACCGCCTGCGCCCGTTCCTATCGAATCCGATTGGGCGCCGATCATGGAGTTTACCTCCGCGGATATTTTTCAGCACTCGCCCTTTGGCAACATACTGAACTCATTAAGGTCTCTCTCCTTGTCAGGAGAATCCTAGCCGAACTATGTCCGACAAGATCGGGATGCGGACGACGAAGAAATTCGACGCCCACCCACCACCCACTTAATAGCCACTACCGATGACTCCACCGACATGCTCGACTTCGACTCCGAAGACATCGGCGGTATGGACGACGATGCGGGAGGCGAAGAGGAACCACCGCCCACAGGGCGCTGGACGTCCACCTCATCATATGACGTATACATGGTGGACACACCAAAAGAAGACGACGACGAGGAACGGAAGGATGCAACGAAGGCTTGTTCCCTCGAGAAGCAGTCAAAGCGGCGGCGCAAGCGCCGCCCCAAATCCCGCCTCGGCAAAAATAACGATCATACAGACCCAGCGTTGGAGCAGGGCGAACCACTGCCAGACCACGGCAATACGGAGAATCAAACCGAACAAACCAATTCTGTCAAAGATAATAGTCCGGACAATATAACACCGGACAGACACCCAGCGCAACAGAATGCACATCAAAGGCTCGTTGCCACCGCAAGGAGTCTAAAAAAGCAGAAGCAAAGGCTCAAGGCTGCGCAAGACACACTCCAAATCAGATGGAGTAAAGTACTCAACACAGCAGCGAAGTACGGCGGCAATCGCCCTACCAAGAGCTACTCAAAGCGGAAGTTGCTACCTGAATTCGATGAGGAGGCCTTAGACCCCCCAGAACCAAAAATTAAAACAGCCATCTGGCCGGATAGACGACCTCACGGCCAATATAAAGCGGCAAGCAACGCCGCACATAAGCCAATACGCGGTCTACGCAAGGGCTCGCACCAAAAGGACGGCGAAACCAGATCCATCTATGGACCATGCAAGCGTGCTCTAGCATACGATGCAACACAACAAACATCCGAACAACGCGGTACACCCAGATATAGGGATGCCGCACACCCCCTATGTTTCACCGATGAGGTGCTGGACCATGAATTTCCAGAGGGATTCAAACCCGTAAACATAGAGGTATACGACGGAACAACAGACCCTGGGGTCTGGATTGAGGACTATATCCTCCATATCCATATGGCTCGAGGAGATGATCTCCACGCCATTAAATATTTACCCCTCAAACTCAAAGGGCCAGCTCGGCACTGGCTTAAGAGCCTCCCCGAAAGCTCCATCGGAAGCTTGGAAGAGCTCGAAGACGCCTTTCGGGCAAATTTTCAAGGGACTTATGTCCAACCTCTGGACGCGGATGATTTGAGTCATATAACTCAACATCCCGGAGAGTCAGCCCGAAAGCTTTGGAACAGGTTTCTCACTAAAAAGAACCAAATTGTCGACTGTCCGGACACCGAAGCCTTGGCAGCTTTTAAGCATAGCGTCCGTGACGAATGGCTTGCCAGACACCTCGGCCATGAAAAGCCGAGAACAATTGAGGGAGTCCTGGATTAGGGGGTGTCCGGATGGCCGGACTATACCTTCAGCCGGACTCCTGGACTATGAAGATACAAGATTGAAGACTTCGTCTCGTGTCCGGAAGGGACTTTCCTTGGCGTGGAAGGCAAGCTTGGCGATACGGATATGTAGATCTCCTACCATTGTAACCGACTTTGTGTAACCCTAACCCTCTCCAGTGTCTATATAAACCGGAGGGTTTTAGTCCGTAGGACAACATACAGAACAAAAATCATACCATAGGCTAGCTTCTAGGGTTTAGCCTCTCCGATCTCGTGGTAGATCTACTCTTGTACTACCCATATCATCAATATTAATCAAGCAGGACATAGGGTTTTACCTCCATCAAGAGGGCCCGAACCGGGGTAAAACTTCGTGTCCCTTGCCTCCTGTTACCATCCGGCCTAGACGCACAGTTCAGGACCCCCTACCAGAGATCCGCCGGTTTTGACACTGACATTGGTGCTTTCATTGAGAGTTCCTCTGTGTCGTCGCCGTTAGGCTTGATGGCTCCTACGATCATCAATAGCGATGCAGTCCAGGGTGAGACCTTCCTCCCCGGACAGATCTTCGTCTTCGGCGGCTTCGCACCGCGGGCCAATTCACTTGGCCATCTGGAGCAGATCGAAAGCTATGCCCCTGGCCGTCAGGTCAGATTTGGAAGTTTAAACTACACGGCTGACATCCGCGGGGACTTGATCCTCGACGGATTCGAGCCACTGCCGAGCGCGCCGCACTGTCACGACGAGCATGATCTATCTCTGCCGCCGAACAATGCCCTGGAGGCCGCACCCGCATCGGCTTCGACCCTTAATTCAGAGCCACCTGCGCCGATCGAGGATGGGTGGTTGGACGCCGCCTCGGGGGCTGCGATCCCAACGGCGATCGAGCCGAACGCCAGCCCCGCACTCCGCGATACTCATGACTCCAAGGAGCCGGACTCCGAACCCTCCGCGCCCCTGCTGATCGAATCCGAGTGGGCGCCGATCATGGAGTTTACTGCCGCGGACATCTTTCAGCACTCGCCTTTTGGCGATATTCTGAAGACACTGAAGTCTCTCTCTTTATCAGGAGAGCCCTGGCCGGACTACGGCCAGCAAGGTTGGGATACGGACGATGAAGAAATTCAATGCCCACCCACCACCCACTTTGTAGCCACTGTCGACGATTTAACCGACATGCTCGACTTCGACTCCAAAGACATCGACGGTATGGACACCGATGTAGGAGACGATGAAGAACCAGCGCCTATTAGGCCCTGGAAAGCCACCTCGTCGTATGACATATACATGGTGGACACCCCAAAAGAAGGAGATGGCGATGGAACAGCAGAGGATGACCCTTCCAAGAAACAGCCTAAGCGCCGGTATCAGCGTCGCTGCTCAAAATCCCGCCAAAGCAAATATGGTGATTCCAGCACGGGAGATAATAATACTCCAGAGAATGCCGAAGAAAATCCCCTCCAGCAAGATTCAGCATAGGAGGATGGAGAAGCCGGCCCTCATGAGAGAGCGGCAGATAGAGAGGTCGAGGACGATAATTATACGCCTCCCTCCAAAGACGAGGCAAGCCTCGACGACGACGAATTCGTCGTGCCAGAGGATCCCGCCGAGCAAGAGCGTTTTCAATGCAGGCTTATGGCCACGGCAAGAAGCCTCAAGAAAAAATAGCAACAACTTAGAGCTGATCAAGATTTGCTAGTCGATAGATGGACTGAAGTCCTTGCGGCCAAAGAGCATAAACACGAACGCCCCTCCAAGAGCTACCCAAAGCGCAGGTTGCTACCCCGATTAGAGGAGGAAGCACTTAAACCTACATCACCAGCACTTGATACGGCCGACCGGCCACCTCGTGGCCGCGACAAAGAGGCCTCTCGGCCCTCCACTCAAGCCGCACCCCGTACCAAGGCACGGGAAAATGCGCCAGACCTGCGAGATATGTTGGAGGACAAGGCAAGGCAAACAAGATCGATCTAAGGATCGCGTGGGCGCCCCATGACTCGAGACGGTAACCGTCACACCGGACACAAATCCGGTAGGGTCGAACACAGTAGACAAAGCTCATTGGAGCTACGTCGTGATATAGCCCAGTACAGAGGTGCCGCACACCCACTATGCTTCACAGACGAAGTAATGGATCATCAAATCCCCGAGGGTTTCAAACCCGTAAACATCGAATCATATGATGGCACAACAGATCCTGCGGTATGGATCGAGGATTATCTCCTTCATATCCACATGGCCCGCGGCGATGATCTCCACGCCATCAAATACCTCCCACTCAAGCTTAAAGGACCAACTCGGCATTGGCTTAACAGCTTGCCAGCAGGATCAATCAGTTGTTGGGAGGACCTGGAAGCCGCATTCCTCGACAATTTCCAGGGCACCATGTAATTCAGCAACCAGAGGAATCGGCCAGGCAATTCTGGACACGGTTCCTAACAAAGAAAAATCAAATGGTCGACTGTCCGGATGCTGAGGCCCTAGCAGCCTTCAAACACAATATCCGTGACGAGTGGCTTGCCCAGCACCTTGGACAGGAAAAGCCGAAATCTATGGCAGCACTCACGACACTCATGACCCGCTTTTGCACAGGAGAAGACAGCTGGCTTGCTCGTAGCAACAATATGACCAAGAACCCTGGTAATTCGGATACCAGGGACAGTAGTGGCAGGTCGCATCGCAACAAGCAGAAGCGCCGCACTAACGGCGACAATGCTGAGGATACGACAGTTAATGCCAGATTCAGGGGCTATAAATCCGTTTAGGGGAAAAAGCCATTCAAAAGAAATCCTAGGGTCCCGTCCAGTTTGGATCGGATACTCGATCGCTTGTGCCAGATACATGGCACCCCCGAAAAGCCGGCCAATCACACCAACAGGGATTGTTGGGTGTTCAAGCAGGCAGGCAAGTTACATGCCGAAAATACAGACAAGGGGCTGCATAGCGATGACGACGAAGAGCCCCGGCCGCCGAACAACAGTGGACAGAAGGGTTTCCCCCCACAAGTGCGGACGGTGAACATGATATACGCAACCCACATCCCCAAGAGGGAGCAGAAGCGCGCGTTAAGGGACGTATACGCGATAGAGCCAGTCGCCCCAAAGTTCAACCCATGGTCCCCCTGCCCGATCACCTTTGATCGAAGGGACCATCCCACTAGCACCCGTCATGGCAGATTCGCCGCGTTGGTTCTAGACCCAATTATTGATGGATTTCATCTCACTAGAGTCCTTATGGACGGCGGCAGTAGCCTGAACCTGCTTTACCAGGATACAGTGCGGAAAATGGGCATAGATCCCTCGAGGATTAAGCCCACCAAAATGACCTTTAAAGGCGTAATACCAGGTGTATAGGCCAACTGTACAGGCTCAGTCACACTTGAAGTGGTCTTCGGATCTCCGGATAATTTCCGAAGCGAGGAGTTAATCTTCGACATGGTCCCATTCCGCAGTGGCTATCACGCACTGCTCGGACGAACCGCATTCGCCAAGTTCAATGCGGTACCGCACTATGCATACCTTAAGCTCAAGATGCCAGGCCCTCAAGGAGTAATTACGGTCAATGGAAACACCGAACGCTCCCTCTGAACGAAGGAGCACACGGCGGCCCTTGCAGCGGAAGTATAAAGCAGCCTCTCCAGGCAGTTCTCCAGTCCGGCCATTAAACGTCCGGACACCGTCAAGCGCGCCCGGAGTAACCTACAACAAGACCGCCTGGCACGTTCCGAGCAGGCGTAGCAATGCGGCCCCAACCCCAGCCCTCGCAAAAATGCGACACCAGTACTTCGCGTACATAACTACACTCTAGAAATACCATGGGTACAGGGGGAGGGGCACCATCACGGCACGCCCGAAACACGGCTTAAACCGCACCAGGGGCTGCCAATTTTTTAATTTTCTCTTACTTTCAGGACTCCACTCTTCGGAAGGCCTGTTCGGCAGTTCAATTGCCGCACAAACGATGCAGGAACCAGGGAAGCAGACAAGCCATGCCGCATTACGGAACTCCCAGGTGGTCTCTATCACGAGCAGTATACCTGTTTCGCATACCATTCCGCAGCCTGCCCCTGGAACGAACATGTTAAAATAGTCCAACCTTTTGCTTATCGCATTATTTGTATCGTTCTACTTTGATCGCAGCCCTTTTTAATAAACAATGCATAGCTTCTGTCTTTGCATTACTCTTTTTTTACAAATATATGTTCCTTAACGACATGTTGCACCCGTACACTTTGGTACGCCCAAAATACGCCAGGGGCTTTAGTACCCCTCAATATGGTGTGAGAAGTCTGAACACTTTAACAAGTGCGGCACCTCGAACTTATAGCATTATATGCATCAGCTCCGAATCATGTCTTGGGTCAATAGTTGGGTTTGCCCGGCTCCTATGTTTTGGTGCCTTACGTTCCGCTATATCGGCTAAGGTAGCACTAGGAGAACTACTGCGATTGTGCCCCAGTTGAGCTGGGTCGAGCACCTTAGTAGAGAAAGCTAAAACTGACTGTCATGATGAAGCGAGAGCTGGTCGCTGTTCGAGAGGTTTTTCGAGTCCCTAAAGACTTATGCCGCTTAGAGCGAGGAGTCGGCTCTATCCGGCCAAGGCGTAGATAGTGCCCCGAACTCGGTCTTCCGAATACCAGGGGCTTCGCCGAAATTTAAAATTATAGAATTCTATGACTAAGTGAGAGTGTTCAAGCATTATAGTCTGATTGCCTTGTTCGTTGTGCTGATTGCCTCCCTCGAAGGACCCAAACATGGGGAAAAGAGCGCTCAGGTTTATCCCCGAACACCCCAGCACTAACGGCACGGGGGCAGGAGCCGATGACTCGCCATCTCTCAGAATTGATAAACAGCCGCACAGAAGGTAATATTTTAAATTCCAACAGCATTGCTTAGCGCATATGAACAAGTTTTCAGCGCACAGGACAAAACGAGCGAGTTTTACTCAAAAATTACATCCCTGGAACACTCATCCGCCATAAGGCAGGCACCCTTCAGAACATCCTTATAATAATTCTCGGGCTTGCGATGCTCCTTCCCCGGTGATGGCCCATCCTTCACAAGCTTCTCAGCATCCAGCTTGCCCCAGTGCACCTTAGCACGGGCAAGGGCCCTACGGGCACCTTCAATGCAGACGGAGCGCTTGATGACTTCGAGCCTTGGACAGGCCCCCACCAGCCGCCGCACCAGCCCGAAATAGCTCCCAGGCAGAGCCTCTCCAGGCCACAGCCGAACTATGAGGCCCTTCATGGCCTGTTCGGCCGCCTTGTGGAGCTCGACCAGTTGCTTCAGCTGGTCGCTCAGGGGCACGGGGTGTCCGGCCTCAGCATACTGAGACCAGAACACCTTCTCTGTCGAGCTGCCCTCCTTGGTTCGATAGAATGCGGTGGCATCAGACACGCTATAGGGAAGATCTGCGAATGCTCCTGGAGAGCTCCGGATTCGGGTAAGTAACAAGTAACTTACGTTTATGTGTTTGCTTTGCATAAAGAATGCCTTACCCGCCGCTATCTTTTTCACCTCATCCAACTCCTGGAGGGTCTTCTGGGATTCGGCCTTGGCAGACTTGGCATTTTCAATAGCCACCACGAGCTCGGACGCTCGCGTCTTTGAGTCAAGCTCCAAACTCTCATGTTTTTCCATGAGAGCCTGGAGCTCTTGCCGCACCTTGCCAACCTCGGCCTCATACTTCTCCCGCTCGGTGCGCTCCGTGGCCGCCCTCTTCTCGGCCTCGACCAGCCCTTGCTTAAGGGTCGCCACCTCAGACGTGGCCCCTACAATAGCCACGATAATCCTGTCATATTTTGCAATTGCACTTTTATATATATATATATATATATATATATATATATATATATATATATATATTTAAAACAAGGTATTTCTTACCTTCCTTCTCCTCGAGCTGCTTCTTGGCACGCCCGAGCTCTTGCTCGGACTGCTCGACGTTCTGCTTTAGCGTGTCCACTTCCGCAGTCAGTACGGCGGACGCCAGCAGAGAAGCCTGCATACGCATATTGACTCATTTTTGTTAGACTCCTGCGAATTTCATTTTGATCCTCTATTCGGCTTTTCTTCCCGAACGCCAAACAGAGCATCAGGGGCTACTATCTATGCGGTAATATTATTTACACATTCTTTACTTACCTCAAAGCCTGTTAAAAGGCTAGTACAAGCTTCAGTCAGTCCACTCTTGGCAGACTGAACCTTCTGGACCACCGCACTCATAATGGTGCGGTGCTCCTCGTCGATGGAGGCGCCTTTGAGCACCTCCAACAGATTGCCCGGCGCCTCCGGTTGGACGGGGGTCGCCGGCACGGTGGGCGTGCTCCTCTTGGAAGGAGGTCGCCCGCCGTACTCTGGAACCTTTGAAGGTTCCGGAGCGGTGTCCGGCCTAGGGCCTGACTTGGAGCCCTGGGGGGTTTTATCCCCTTTACTCCTGGAGTCCGGGAGGTCGCCTTGCGGCGCCTCCAGGACCACCTCCTCCTGGCTTGGAACCCATTGGGACAACACTTCGGCGTCGTCCGTAGGACGGGGGGAGGAAGCCGTCGGAAGCGAATTCACATCCGACGAGTCTAGTGAACTGCTCGACGACGCGTCAAGCCGGTCTTTGGGTGGGCTGCATAAACATATTCGACATAAGGGAAAGTTGTGCAATAAAGGAATACTATGAATTACTCTGGTATCCGGATACTTACAATTTCGCCAGGGGCTTGGCCCTGAGCGGACACTCCTCTTCACCGTCGTCGGTGTTGGTGGAGTAGTCCGGAGGAAGGGTTTTCCCCTTCTTGGACCCTTCGGCCTCCCCAGTTGGGGCGGCCTTCCGTTTCTTCCCTTCCCCCGCTGGAGGGGGAGAGGTCTCTTCTTCCTCCTCCTCGTCTTCGTGGGAGGAGTGCGTCTTGGAGTCGTCGGACGATGAATCCGACACCTCCTGGTGCCGGGCACTCTTTCGAGTCCCCGTGGCCTTCTTCTTGGCCTTCTTCTCTGGCACCACATAGGGTGTCGGGACCAGCAGCTTCGCCAAACGAGCGTCCACTGGGCCTTCGGGCAAAGGAGCCAGACAGTTGATCTGTCCGGACGTCTCCTGCCAATCCTGTCAAAGGTAAGGGAGCTTAGATCCCGCATGGAGTCAAACTATGAAAAACTAATACCCTGTAAAAGGTAAAATCAGCTTACCGCATGAGCATGACGCTGCGTACTGAATCCGCGATCCTCGGTAGCGGATGCGGGGGCCTCGGCGCCCTTGAAAAGCACCTTCCAGGCATCTTCGTACATCGTGTCGAAGAGCCTGCTCAGAGTTCGGTGTCGCGCCTGGTCGAACTCCCACAGGCTGAAAGCCCGTTGTTGACACGGGAGGATCCGGCGGATGAGCATAACCTCGACTACGTTGACAAGTTTGAGCTTCTTGTCCACCAGGGTTTGGACGCATGTTTGGAGTCCGGTCAGCTCTCCTTTTTTACCCCATGACAGGCCCGTCTCCTTCCAGGAGGTGAGACGCGTAGGGGGTCCGGATCGGAACTCGGGGGCTGCGACCCATTCAGGGTCGCGCGGCTCGGTGATGTAAAACCACCCCGATTGCCACCCCTTCAGGGTCTCCACAAAGGAGCCCTCGAGCCATAAGACGTTGGGCATCTTGCCCACCATGGCGCCTCCGCACTCCTCCTGGTTGCCGCGCACCACCTTCGGCTTGACATTGAAAGTCTTGAGCCACAGGCCGAAATGGGGGCGGATGCAGAGGAAAGCCTCGCACACGACGATAAACGCCGAGATGTTGAGGACAAAGTTCGGGGCCAGATCGTGGAAATCCAGGCCATAGTAGAACATGAGCCCCTGGACAAATGGGTGGAGAGGGAAGCCCAGTCCGCGGAGGAAATGGGGGAGGAACACCACCCTCTCATGGGGCCTAGGGGTGGGGATGAGCTGCCCCTCTTCAGGAAGCCGGTGCACAATGTCGTTAGACAAGTATCCGGCCTTCCTTAGTCTTTTGATGTGTCCCTCCGTAACCGAGGAGACGATCCACTTGCCTCCCGCTCCAGACATGGCTGGAGAAGGTTGAGGTGGGGAGTGCGGACTTGGGCGCTGGAGCTCGAGTGCGCAAGAATTGATAGGCAAGCGAGGAAGAAGGTGTAGGTGAAAAGGTGGATCCTTATCCCCTTATATGTGTGGACGCAACTATGTGTCCCCACCAGCCTGGTAAAACTCGCTTATCCCCAAGCGCCGTAATCAATGGCGCGGTTGGGTTACCCACGCCCGTATTGATGAGAATCCCGAAATAAGGGGACACGATCTCTGCTTCAATGAGACGTGCCAAGGAAACCGCCTCGCATAACACGCTGAGGTGGGACAATAAAACGATTCGAATAAAGACTTGGCCGTGGTGCGTCACACTATGGAATACGTCAGCAGATTAGATTTGTGTAAATATTATTCTCTCTATGGCAATACGTGGAAACTTATTTTGCAGAGCGGACACTGTCTTTGTGTTCAAAATCTTCTGTGAAGTACTCGGAGGAGGAACCCGCCTTGCAATGCCGAAGACAATCTGCGCGCCGGACTCATTGTCATTGAAGCCTGGTTCAGGGGCTACTGAGGGAGTCCTGGATTATGGGGTGTCCGGATGGCCGGACTATACCTTCAGCCGGACTCCTGGACTATGAAGATACAAGATTGAAGACTTCGTCCCATGTCCGGATGGGACTCTACTTGGCGTGGAAGGCAAGCTTGGCGATACGGATATGTAGATCTCCTACCATTGTAACCGACTTTGTGTAACCCTAACCCTCTCCGGTGTCTATATAAACCGGAGGGTTTTAGTCCGTAGGACAACATACAGAACAACAATCATACCATATGCTAGCTTCTAGGGTTTAGCCTCTCCGATCTCGTGGTAGATCTACTCTTGTACTACCCATATCATCAATATTAATCAAGTAGGACGTAGGGTTTTACCTCCATCAAGAGGGCCCAAACCTGGGTAAAACTTCGTGTCCCTTGCCTCATGTTACCATCCGGCCTAGACGCACAGTTCGCGACCCCCTACCCGAGATCCGCCGGTTTTGACACCGACAACAATGGCAGCATTAACAAGCCTCATGACCCACTTTTGCGCGGGCGAGGATAGATGGCTAGCCAGATGCAGCACCGGCGACCCCAGTACATCCAAAGTTAGAGATGGAAACAGGAAATCACAGCGCAACAGTAATAACAAACGCCGGAATAAAGAAGACAGCACGAAGAGCACGGCAGTAAACGCCGGATTCAAAAGCTCTCGGCCAGGTCAGCAAAATCCGCCCTCTAAAGGCGCCAGAGACGAACTGTCCAGCCTAAACAAAATTCTGGACCAAATATGTCAGATCCATAGCAGCCCTGGTAAACCCGCTAATCATACCCACAGAGAATGTTGGGTCTTCAAGCAGTCCGGCAAGCTCAGCGCCGTACACAAGGGGGGGATACACCAAGCGAAGACGAGGATGAGCCTCTCAAGCAAGACACTGGGGAACAAAAGAAATTTCCACCAGAAGTCAAAACAGTAAACGTGTTACACGTGATCAAGGGGAGAAACAAAACGGCACTCCCAGAAAAATATGCCCAAGGGCCTATCACCGCGGAGTCCTGCCACTGGTCGTCTCAACCGATCACTTTCGACCATCGTGATTACTCAGCAAGTATCCGGCGTGCAGGATGAGCCGCCCTGGTATTAGACCCAATAATTGAGGGATACCACTTCACAGAAGTCCTGATGGACGGTGGCAGCTGTCTAAACCTGATATACCAGGATACAATCCACGAAATGGGGATAGACCCAACGAAAATTTGCCATAGCAATACTACCTTTAAAGGAGTAACGCCAGGCCTAGGGGCTCATTGCACGGGCTCCCTGCTACTAAAGGTTATATTCGGCTTCCCCGATAACTTCCATAGTGAACATTTAACCTTCCACATCGCTCTGTTCCAAAGTGGCTATCAAGCACTACTTGGATGCGAAGCTTTTCCTCGCTTTAATGCAATACCACATTACGCTTCCCTGATGCTCAAGATGCCCGGTCCACGCGGCATCATTACAGTGAACGGAAGTATTAAGCAATCCTTTCGCGCGAAGAGAATGTGGCTGCCTTGGCAGCCGCACACTAAAAACTGCCTCGCCAACTAAAGTATTTGATAGGTCGTCAAGACCACGGATGCGGTTAGACGAGTCCGGCGCTGCTATATGTAATTTATACCGGATTGATGGCCACACCCCTATTACAAATACAAGGGGCCCAACACGCGCAGAGAAGTGGCAATTTATACTCATTTCTAGTTATACATGGTTTCTTTAAAAACTATCTCCCTGCACGACAACTTTTTCACCTAAATTCCTCTCTTTTACAGATGACCATCGTGCTACACCCGTCCAGGATATGGCACAATGGAGACACTGGCGCAGACGTGCAGCAGGGACCCGTTCCAAGGATTCTTTTTAGATTAAGACCCTGCGTAAACCTTTTTTACTGTCTCTTATTGACACACATCCACCGAATTCTCAGCACAATTGAGAAGGATGTTGACGTCTTGGCATGTGGCCACATCAGAATAATGCACGTACCTGGACACAAGGGGCTTCTTACAAAGGGCACTATTTAGGCCCGGTTTATACCATAAAGACCGAATACCTTAGGGAGTGTTCGGCGTCGCGAGTTTGGCCTTATATGCATCATCTACCAATCATTGTCTTTGGTCAAATGTTGGGTTTGCCCGGCTCCTGTGTTTTGGTGCCTTACGTTCCGCTTTATCGGCTAAGGCAGCACCAGGAGAACTACTACGATTTTTCCCTGGTTCATCCGGACGAGCACCTCAGTAGAGAAAGCCGAAAACTGACTGTCATGATATAGCGTGAGACTGGTCAACCACTCGATGACCTATCGAAATGTTAGAATTCCTCCGCCTTAACAAAGGGCCATTTTCCGGCTAGGCATGTACGCACCCCGAGATCGGGAGAGTGCGGAGCCACCAGGGGCTATCTAGTAGCCCCACTGTCAAACTCCTATGGCTAAGTGAAAGTGTTAAAGCATTATAGTCCGGTTGCCTCATTCGCTACGCTATCACCTCCTTAATAGGACCAATATGTTGGGTTAAGTGTGAACACGCGTTTTTTGTGAGCACCTCTGCATTATATGCGTGGGGGTTGAAGCCGACGGCTGCAATCTTTCAGGTTATACACACGTATACATAAACGGCCGCACAGGAGGCATCATACTACTTTCAGGCAAAAGTATAAACATAGCCTTAAAAAATTTCATAAAAGCATTGTGTTTACAATGAGAATACATATCACTCAAACATAATATTATTCGAGCACTGGGCCTCTATCAAACGAGCACCCTCGAGAACTTCCTTGAAATAGTGCTTGGCAGCCACTCGGCCTATGGCCGAACCCTGCGCCGCAACAGTGGTAGCGTCCATCTCCGCCCAGTATGATTTAACACGGGAAAGGGCCATCCGCGAGCCTTCTATGCACGCCGACCTCTTCATCGCATTAATGTGTGGCACCGCACCAAGGAACCGCTGCACTAAACTGAAATAGTTGTTCGGCTTTGGCTTTTCCGGCCATAGCTGATCCACGACAGACCTCATGGTAAGTCCGGACAACCTATTTAGTTCGGCCCATTCGGCTAGCTGACCAGTCAATGGAAGCGGGCGCTCTGGAACGTTGAATTGCGACCAGAACAGCTTGTCCACTTCACGATCTGTTTGACCTTGGAAGTATTTGGCCGCATCGGCAGCGCTCGCCGCCAAGTCCATATACGCATCTGTTGAACTCCACAGCCGATCCACAGGGGCATACCGTGGATCTCCGAACTTCCTCCGTAGCATGAAGGGCTTCCCAGCCGCAATATCCCCGGCTTCCCACAGCTCTTCCTCGTTCGCTCTCATAGCAGAGCGGGTGTCTTTGTCTGCCATCGTGGCCTTCTCAAGGTCCGTTGCCTTCGCTCGGTTTTCCTTTTTAAGGAGCCGGCAACGGTCGGCAGTGTCTTTTAATTCTATGGCCATCTTGGCCATCTTCTCTTGGCTCTCGCAATGTGCGGCCTTCTCGGCTTTCAACTCTTCGGCCGCCTTCAAAGCAGCCGCATTACTAATCCTCGCTTGTTCCTTGGCTCGGGCAAGTTCTGCCCGCAAGGTTTCCACGGTGGCAGCTCCATCTGCAGTCACAACATATTAAAGATACTGGCATCATGCTGCTCTTACTATGTGGCATTCACCAGATAATAACACTTACCCTGTGCCTCGTCAAGCCTCTTGTTAACAAGCCCGATGTCGGCGTCTGTCGCATCCAGTTGCCGTTTTAATTTGGCAAACTCACTAGTCCGGCTAGCCACCGGAGCTTCCACCACCTGCACATAAGGGCAGTCTGGTTATTGCCTGGGACTATGATCCTCTGTTCGCCGCCGTTCTCGACGACAACCAGAGTCTCAGGGGCTACTATCTACACAGGGCACACCTAACATGTGCGGTACTATCACATATTATCTCACGTACCTCAAAGCCTGTCAGTAGACTCATAAAGGCTTCATGTAATCCGCTTTTGGCGGACGAAATTCTCTCCATCACTGTACCCATCAGTGCACGGTGTTCTTTTGAGATGGCCGCTCGCCCCACTAGCTCCCTCAGAACGTCCGACCGCATACCAGACGGTGCCGGACTCTTTTGTTTGCTCTTTTCGGAAGCCGGACGCTGGGGACTTTGGGGGTCTATGGGATTATCTTTTGGCCTCACCGGATCCGGAGAGGCCCTCCGTGACGACACTTCGAGGTCGCCCGCTTCTTGAGCAGAGGAGTCTGGGGGAGGCGTTTCGCTCTCCATCATCTCTGGAAGAAGATCCCCCGAAGATGAGCTCAGCTGAGAGGGGCTAAGGCCCGAACTGCAAGATATATGCGGTGGTTATTTTCTCAGAAAAAAGATAGCATACCTTTACTATTAAAGTATTTTGGATCACTTACGACTCGTTGGAGGGCTGATCCCCCCACGGACTTTGTGCGGCAAAAGCACCCCCCGAGGCAGGACCCTCTGTGGGAGACTTCTTCTCCCGTTTGGAGGCCTCGGCTTCCGGATCCTCGGAAGCAGTCCTTTTCCTCCCCCGGTTATCCTCCTTCATGGAGACGCTCATTCCCTCGGTTGGAATTGGCAGCGATGGGGGCCGCGTCCGCCCGTATTATCCCCCCCCCCCTGTATCTTCCTTAGAGGGCTCCGGGTAAGGTGTGACCTCGAGCATCTTTTCCAATACCGGATTTTCCAAACCCTCAGGGAGGGGGGCCAAACACCGAATCATCTTCGCCTTTGTTAGCCAGTCCTGGTCAAAGAGCGAACTCTCAGAAATAACTTCATGATGAATAAAAGACAGTGTGTTCAGCCAGAGGATTTCTTACTTGTTCGGCGGCGCGGTTACTGCTCAGGCCCACATCCTCGGTAATATCCGGACACTCTACTTGAGGTCCGAAGAATGACTTGTACATCTACTTGTGCGTCAGGCCGAGGAAACTTTGAATGGCACGCAGTCCCTCTGGGTTGAACTCCCACAAGCGAAGGGGCCGGCGTTTGCAAGGCTGGACTTGACGAACCAGCATAACTTGTATTACCACAACCAAATTAAAATCTCCCTCGAAGAGATCTCGAATGCGGCTTTGCAGTAGAGGCACGTCCATGGCTAGACCCCAGCTCAGACCTCTGCTAATCCATGACATCAGTTGTGGTGGGGGGCCCGAGCGGAAAGCGGGGGCAGCCGCCCACTTGGAACTTCTGGGAGCCGTGACGTAAAACCACTCCCGTTGCCATAATTCGGGCACCTCTGGAAAGGAACCTTTCGGCCATGGAGCTCCTGCCATCTTTCCTATTGATGCACCTCCGCACGCTGCATGTTGCCCCTCGATCATCTTTGGCTTCACTTCAAAGGTCTTGAGCCACAGGCCGAAGTGAGGGGTAATGCGGAGGAAGGCCTCACACACAACAGTAAATGTCGAGATGTGGAGAAAGGAGTCCGGAGCTAGATCGTGGAAATCTAGCCCGTAATAGAACATCAAACCCCTGACGAGGGGATCCAGAGTGAGGCCTAGGCCTCGGAGGAAGTGGGAGACGAACACGATGTTCTCGTTGGGTTCGGGAGTAGGGACGACCTGCCCTCGAGCAGGCAGCCGATGCGAAACCTTGGCGGTCAGGTATCTGGCCTCCCTCAACTTCTTGATGTCCTCTTCCGTAACAGAGGAGGGCATCCATAGGCCTTGAAGGCTGGCTCCAGAGCACCTAACCTGGGCTTTGGGTGTTAGAACTCGAGGCGGGGGAAGGGTTCGATTGAGCACGAGAGGGAAAAAGCGAAAACCTTGTCCCTTTATAAAGAGGGTGAATATCAAGCGTCCTCTCCATAGCCGTTTAGGACTTGCCTATAATCTAGGAGTCCCGGACACGGTTGGGTTACCCACGACCGCATTAATGAGAATCCCGTAATTGGGGGGACACGATCTCTGCTTTGACAAGACGTGACAAGAAACCGCCTCGCGTTATGTGTGGAGCTGGTTGAAGAAAAACGGTTCGAATAATCACCGGGCCATGACATAACGTCATGCTGCCAAAACAAGTCAGCGAATTGGATTTGCGAAAATATTATTCTCTCTACGGCGGTATGTGGAACTTATTTTGCAGAGTCGGACACTATCCTCGTATTCAAATTCTTCTGTGATGTATTCGGAGAAGGAACCCGCCTTGCAATGCCGAAGACAATACTGCGCGCCGGACTCATCGTCATTGAAGCCTGGTTCAGGGGCTACTGAGGGAGTCCTAGATTAGGGGGCTCCGGACAGCCGGACTATCTCCATTGGCCGGACTGTTAGACTATGAAGATACAAGATTGAAGACTTCGTCTCGTGTCCGGATGGGACTCTACTTGGCGTGGAAGGCAAGCTAGGCAATACGGATATGGATATCTCCTCCTTTGTAACCGACCTTGTGTAACCCTAACCCTCTCCGGTGTCTATATAAACCGAAGGGTTTTAGTCCGTAGGACAACAACCATAACATACAATCATACCATAGGCTAGCTTCTAGGGTTTAGCCTCTCCGATCTCGTGGTAGATCTACTCTTGTACTACCCATATCATCAATATTAATCAAGCAGGATGTAGGGTTTTACCTCCATCAAGAGGGCCCGAACCTGGGTAAAACATTGTGTCCCCTTCCTCCTGTTACCATCCGGCCTAGACGCACAGTTCGGGACCCCCTACCCGAGATCCGCCGGTTTTGACACCGACAGCTCCCCTTGTGTCGAATCAATAAATTTGGGTTGAATACTCTATCCTCGAAAACTATTGCGATCCCCTATACTTGTGGGTTATCAGTATTGCCGCCTATGACGATCTTGAGCGGTACTTCCGCTGGGAGCTGCAGTACTACCGCTGGGACCATAACAAGCTCACAGTAGAGGCAGCGAAAGATCCTCCATTGATGCGAGAAGGATCAGTGGGTGCAAAGGAGATGTGTACATGTTGATTCCACCCTAGCCTTTCCAATGTGGACCCCCTCTTGATAGTACGGTGACTCCTATGAATCAAGTCCACCAAAACCGAAATGAAATAAACTACACCGTCTTCACTTAAAACTCCAAGGGGAAGGAATTGTCTCGTGCCAATGAATGAATCTCTGAAATACTCAGCGCACATGATTAGTCCGCAAAAGCATTATCATCAATCACCAAAACTACTTAGAGAGAGACATGCCTTAACAGTCGGGCTGGCCATTTTCACAAAGAAAAAAACAGTTGGGTTGAACATAAAATAAAAGTCTCGGCTAGATGGACAACATCCCCCGCACAACAATTGATACCATGCTCCGCCTAAAAAAACAACAATTGTGCGAGCTACTGGGTCACCTGGTGTCAACCGCTCCTTGTGTAATTCTCTCAGTTATTGACTATGTTGACAATAGCGTGGGACCCAGGTGTCATGAAACCATTAGGAGGAAGCATTTTTTTGCTTGTAATAAGGAGGCACTTGCTTGCGTATGGTAACGGACCTGTTGGGTCCCTTCTATCATCCTCTGCACATACAGTCCAATTTCTCTCGTTTGTTGATCATGTTGAAAATGCCACACGACAGCTCCGTGGCGAGTGCACTAAGGCAGAGGATGGTGGTGAGGCCTTAGACAGGAATGAACAGGATCCCGGGAAGATGGAACGGTGTAGTCGTAGGCGAAGGGGAGTATAACAGTTGACCGGTTCAGGTGGGTGGTGGGGCTCATCGCTGGAGAATAATAGGAGTTGTGGGGGTAGAGGGATGACCTGGCTAGAGTTTTATGATGCGATGGGGCGATGATGCGTGCACGGCGGCACAACCAGCTGTGGGAGGCGGGAGCAGGCGGTCCCGCCAGCGTTGGTTTGGTTTTAGCGGCTGGAGGAAGAAGAGACTGAAGAAACACAACGGATGTTGGATGTCAATCAACGATCACGGTTGGCAGAATCATTTTTTGATTAAGCCGACATCACGTTGCATACGTTTTTCACAGGAAAAGAAAAACTGGACTTGTTCGCCAGATAACATTCCCGAAACTACCACCATTTGATCTTGCATCGCAACTAAAACTACGAGAAAAAACCATTCGTTTGCCATCCTCCCCCCAGGGAATGTTCGCCAGATAACGTACCCAGAAATGAAAGACTTGAGAAGTCATACAAAACAAGCTAGTCTATGAGTAAATAGACATTGTTGATTGTTACAAAAAAGAGAGACGTGCTATTGTAACTGGTTCCATCCGAACCTAGACTATATATAGTGTTATACTACTCTGCAAGTAATGCTACCAACATATCCAACATTCGCTTCTCCTCTTCTCTACCCACTCCGCCTAGCTTCAGAAGCTCCAGCCACAACAACAATGTCCGCTGGCTCATCCACCTGCTCTTCAGCAGGGAATCGAGCCAACAACAATATTTGCGCGAAGTCACCATCATACCATCGACTGTGAGTCTCATCACTTGTGGTGCCCCCATTTATAATCGTGCACTAATCCTACACGCATCATGCACGATCATGAACAGTGACTCCATGTTAATATCACAACAGAACACCCCCATCGGCACACTCACCACAGCTGGTTGCTCATCGCACCCTGCTATCGTTGGTGTGGTGCCACTGCTGCAAATCACACAGAGTCATCCGTCCTATCTCAACTACAACCCTCAACCCTGGCCGAGGCTTCTATAAATGCCCAAATCATGGGGTAATATGGTTAGGTTGTTGAAAGATCATGGATGTCGCCTAGAGGGGGGTGAATAGGCATTTTAAAATAATTACGGTTTAGGCTTGAACAAATGCGGAATAAACCTAGCGGTTAATTTGCCAAGCACAAAACCTAAAACAACTAGGCTCACCTATGTGCACCAACAACTTATGCTAAGAAAGATAAGCAACTATGTGATAGCAAGATATATGACAAGAAACAATATGGCTGTCACAAAGTAAAGTGCATAAGTAAAGGGCTCGGGTAAGAGATAACCAAGGCACGAGGAGACGATGATGTATCCCGAAGTTCACACCCTTGCGGATGCTAATCTCCGTTTGGAGCGGTGTGGAGGCACAATGCTCCCCAAGAAGCCACTAGGGCCACCGTAATATCCTCACGCTCTCGCACAATGCAAGGTGCCGTGATTCCACTAAGGGACCCTTGAGGGCGGTCACCGAACCTGTACAAATGGCAACCCTTGGGGGCGGTTACCGAACCCGTACACTTTGGCAACCCTTGGGGGCGGTCACCGGTACCCGTCAAATTGCTCGGGGCGATCTCCACAACCTAATTGGAGACCCCGACGCTTGCCCGGAGCTTTGCACCACAATGATTGAGCTCCGAACACCAACAACCGTCTAGGGCGCCCAAGCACCCAAGAGGAACAAGCTCAAGGGTACCAAGCACCCAAGATTAATAAGCTTCTCAACTTGTAACTTCCACGTATCACGTGGAGAACTCAAACCGATGCACCAAATGCAATGGCAAGGGCACACGGAGTGCCCAAGTCCTTCTCTCTCAAATCCCACCGAAGCAACTAATGCTAGGGAGGAAAATGAGAGGAAGAACAAGGAAGAGAACACCAAGAACTCCAAGATCTAGATCCAAGGGGTTCCCCTCACATAGAGAAGAAAGTGATTGGTGGAAATGTGGATCTAGATCACCTCTCTCTTTTCCCTCAAAAACTAGCAAGAATCCATGGAGGGATGAGAGTTAGCAAGCTCGAAGAAGGTCAATAATGGGGGAAGAACACGAGCTCAAAGGATAAGGTTCAATGGGGAAGAAGACCCCCTTATATAAGAGGGGGGAAATCCAACCGTTATGTGCTCAGCCCGCACACAAGCGGTACTACCGCTCCACGAGCGGTACTACCGCTCGGGTGGAAGAAATAGGGAAAAGGAGCAACAAAACATGAACCTTGGGGCGGTAGTACCGCAGGAGATAGCGGTACTACCGCTGGGTTAAGCGGTACTACCGCTCCCTTCGGCGGTACTGCCGCGCAGAACGAAGGGTAAAGAGAAAGAGGGAACTGGGCGGTACTACCGCGGAGGAAGGGCGGTACTGCCGCTAAGGAGCGGTACTGCCGCACTACTGCCGCAGCGAGGTACCGCACAATCCGACACAGAAAAAGACCCCTCGAATCGACGCGGTAGGGACCTGGTAAGCCAGCGGTAGTACTGCTGCGGAGTCACCGCTGGTACTACCGCTGCGGAGCGGTACTGCCGCTTGTGACCCCTCAGCGGTACTACCATTGGGTACCATGGTACTACCGCTGGGACCCTGACAAAACCACACTCAAGAAAACAAGAACTGCCATAACTTCTGCATATGAGCTCCGAATTGAGCAAACTCAAGCTTGTTGGAAACAAGACGACGAGTAGCATCAAAACAGCGAGGTATGCCAACAAATAGAGGAGTGAAACCTCCAACCGAGATGAACCGGCAAAACCTCCAACATCGAAAACATCATAGAAGATGCATGCGAGCTCCGTTTTCGATGAACTCAAGCTTGTCATCAAGATGACCATAAGCTCTAAGACTCACAAAGAGAACCAAACAAGAACCAAGAAAGATGATGCAAGGATGCAATGGTTTGAGCTCTCAACGAACGATACGATCAAGCTACTCATCGAGAGCCCCCCTTGATAGTACGGCAATCGATCCTATAACCCGGTCTCCCAACTACCATCATGAGACCGGTAAAATAGAAAACATATCAAGGGCAAACCTTTGCCTTGCACATGGTCCACTTGAGCTAGATGATGATGATCTTGAATCCCTCAAGTTGGACCACCTTTCTTGATTGGGTTGACTCGATGAAGACTAGTTGATTGCTCCCCCATACTCCACTATGGGTGAGCCACTCTTCCGCACATCTTCACAAGTCCATTGTCACCACAAAGGACGGCAAGCTTCAAGCATTTGATCTCTTCATGATGCTCCACTTGAACTTGCACACCGCAACCTAACCCCACAAAGAACCCTCACGAAGACCATGGGTTAGTACACAAAGCGTAATTGACAATGCTTACCATACCATGGGATCACTTGATCCCTCTCGGTACATCTTCTACACTTTGTGGGTTGATCAACTTGATTCACTCTTTAACTTAGTCTTGATCAACCTCTCACAAGACCAATCTTTATGTAATTCCTTGAATAGCACCTTGGTCGACACAAACTCTCCTTGAAACCAACACATGTACTCCAAGAAAAGCCTATGGACAAAACCTTCAAATATAACTCAAGGCAACCATTAGTCCATAGAGATTTTCATCAATTACCAAAACCAAACATGGGGGCACCGCATGTTCTTTCAGTTGTTCACCTCCTTTCAGTTGTTGTTTTTTTAAGAGTTTGGTTGATGATCTTCCAATTTGATTCATGGAGAATAGGGAATATTCTTGTGATTTGTATTTCAGGGAAGTTACTGATTTGGGGGAATGGAACTACACGGATTATTTTGTTAGCTGAGGAATCCTAATACTAGCAGGATGGGGTGTTGGATAAGCAACTAGAAAAATGGCAGAAGAGAGGATGCAGAGTAGAAGGTTAAAGATGCAGTTCATCAAATCATGGCCAAGCAACAGCTGTTGAATGCCCTTTGCAACAATGAGGAGATGAAAGATCTAGTGAAGATAATGGGCAAGATCGTTGTGCTTTGTAGGGTGATTGTCTCTTTATTTGCAGTGTATGTAGCACTCGTGATGTATTCAGTGGCTCTGACATGAGCACTTTGCTGAAACTAGTAATGAATGAAACCTATTTATCTGGCTGGGTGTCTTGTGTTGTGAACATCTAATGATTTTTGTTCATGAAAATCGTGGGCCATCCCATTTTGCTAATGAACAAATAAATTAGTAGATGCCCTATCGGGTCAGCTCTGTACCCATTGCAAGATCTACAACAAATTGCAGTACAACAACAAACGACCATCAGCTACATTGCGGTTATGCACTGTAACACTCCTAGTGTCATGCTACAGTAAACTCCTGTTAATGGTGCCACATCATCATAATTAAATTTTGCTAATCATCACTTCGTTCCAAACCGACCTCAAATTCAATTAAAAGACAAGTGAAAATATTGTTTCTCCAAACTATAATACTAAAATGTTCGCATTTTAGTATAAACCCCTTTGATCTTTGTCATGTTAAAACCAACATCATTTGACTCACCAATAATTCCCCAATGAATGATGAAGTGGCCCAATAGCACTTATGTAGAGCATTTAATTTCAAACATAAATTGGATGGGTTTGAAACAACCCCCAAAACCTTGTGGGCAACTCCATATTGTCGCCAAGTATTTTAGTGACAAGTCTCCCGTTCAACAAAAATCATTTGGTACAAAATAAAAATACAAAGCAATAACTAAAGAAGAAAACATAAAGAGGTAATAATCAAAGGAAAAACCAGAACTGTGCGCTTAAATGGCCCAATGAATAGTGCAGCCCAGCCCACCTATAGTCTCCTTCAACCTCCTGTTCATCCCCATCGCGCTGGAGGCAGAGCGCTCGTTTAAATCGCCGATGCACACGCGTCGTCCATCCCACGGTTCCTCCCGTTGGTTAAGACGTCGCCAGCGCACCCTCCCGAAACCCTAGCCTCTGTTCTTCCCCTCATCCATTCCCTCTCCCGATTCACTACGTCCAAGCTGCTGCCATCATCGCCGCCTCATCGTCTCCGCGACCGTCGTCATCCCCTCCGGCCGAGCTTGTGCCAGGAGCACCACCTACCTCCCCTACTTCCCCTGCTTCCCCTGTGCGGATCAACTCGAGCTCGGAGCCCCCACCTCGACCGAATCGACTGCCTTCTTCAACCTTTGTCGCTGGTCGTCGCCGTCAGGTCCTCCACCACTGAACCGCCCCGGCCTCCTTGAGCGCACCCACGAGCTTCGTGGTGAGGCCCTCGACCAATTCCCCTACTTTTCCCCTTCGATCTGTAACCGTAGCCTTCACCGTAGTCGCCACTGTAGCTTTGCATCCGTGTATGTGCGTCGCAGCCATGTCCGTTCGCTGCCGCTATCGCTCGTTACCGCTTCACCTTGTACTGCTGCTGCTATACACTACTGCTTGCACCTGCTAATGCCTACTTGTTGTATTCTACTGATGCTTTGCCATTGCTGCTTTTTGCTATTGTTGCCGTTGATCCATGGCTGTTGCTGCTCCCTGCGTCCCGTGCTCCCCTATCGCGCTCAGGGCGCGCTTCACTGGCCCCGCCACCGTCCGCAAGCCCGCCGCACCAGCCGGCGGCCGCCCGTTACCGCGTGCCTCCTCCCCCGCGCTCGTCCCTGCGCCCATGGCCGCGGACACCTGTCGTTCCCCTCGCGCATGCTCACCTAACCCCCCGCTCGCACCCGCGCCGTGCTCCGCCGCCGCGCTCCGCCCATGCCGCTGACGCGTGCTTCTGCTGCGCCACCGGCCGCCGCCTGGCTGCGCCCACCTGAAGCCACGCCCTGCCGTGCCCCGCCGCCGCGACTTCCTGGTCGTGGCCATGGTCGGCCGGTGCTAACGCATGGCTGTGCGTGTGGCCAATAAGGCCACTACCACATGGGGCCAGGCCCTTGTCTAATTAGGGCCATTAGATTAGTACTAACACCCACGCCCTAACAGTCACAGACAGGCGGCCCCCACTTTTAAATTACCCCTTTAGTTAAACTCTAGCCAATGACATGTGGGCCCCATTGACTCTATTGACCAGTCAACAGTCAACTGTTGACTGCTGACTGGGCACTCAACAGGGCCTCACTGTCAGCCTCACAGTGCCCGCTACTGGGTATACTTCTGGGTGTGTCTAGCCTTTTTCATTCTATATTATTTGAGTTAAATATGTTCTAGAAAACCCTTTTAATCTTTGGAAAATCATAGAAATTAAACCGTAGCTGAGATGAAAATGTTTTCTACATGAAAGTTGCTAAGAATGACAAGACGAATCTGAATACGCGGTCCGTTTACATGTCAGATGCCTCTAACTATCTGAACATGGAACACTCCCCCTCCGATCATCTGTCCGACACAGGTCCGGAATCAGGAATACCTTCTCGGTTGAATTCCCCCTTCACCTATATCGTGCAGCACTACGTTAGAACACCCTAGTTCTGCTTTTCGTCATGTCATGCTTAGTGGTACCTCTGTTTGCTTATATTTACTATTTCTTCCCCCTCTTCTCTCCAGTAGACCGCGAGACTGATGCTGCCCCTGTGATCGACTACGTCGACGACGACCCTTCTTCCCTTTCAGCGGAGCTTCCAGGCAAGCCCCCCCTTTGATCATCTCGATATCGCCCATTCCATTCTCTCATGCTTGCATTAGATTTTGCTATTGTTATTGTTTGCTCCTATTCTGATGCATAGCCTGCTTTTGTAACCTGCTCATTGTACCTTAACTGCTTATCCTAAACTGCTTAGTATAGGCTGGTTACTGATCCATCAGTGACCCTCACCTTGTCCTTGTTTCCCCTGCTTCATCGTCGAAGACCCATTCAACGGGGTCGAAGACCAGAGCACGACACCTCACATCACTTCATGCCCCTTTTGTTGCTCGACTCTGCAGAGTTACCATCGAGTGCGGAGGGTGGAACCTCATACATCACTCCTGATGAGATCTCTGTAGTGTAGCGATTCGGTCGTGGTCATCGAAGGTGATTTCCTCCTTAACCACTTCCGATACGACTCTGTTGTGCGACCCCTCGAGTGTGAACCTCGAGGGTGGATCCTCTTACGTTCACCTTGATGATTACATCAAGTGGAATTCATCGGGGGTTATTCCTCGGGTTTTCCCCTTGATGTTTGGACACGCAGATACTTGAACTTTACAACTATTATTTGGAAAGGCGGTTCGACCCTGAGGGGTACCCGCGAGTGATGTGGAGACGGGTTAACCTGGAGGGTGCCCGCGAGATAATTATGAGGCATGGCCGGGCATTCCTAGCCCTTGCCGCAAGTCCTCGAGACGGGGCGACGGGGTCACATCTTTCCTAAGTCTCTTCTTGTTACCGCACGTTCCTAATCCATTACGATTTGGATAATTGATCCGAGGGGCCTGTGGCCTGATAGCACTAACCATCACGTGGGCATAGTATGGGCGTTTTGCGTCGTATGCATCAGCCGAAGCTTAATCAACGTCAGCGACTGAGTGGCACGCGCCGGGTTGGACTGCGTAAGCTCCTGCCTTGTTTAAGGAGGTAGCTAGGTCTACTCACCGGCAGCGTACGCAACGTGCAGGAGTTCCCGAGGCGATAGCCCATGACCCCTAGGGGCATAGGTTTAGTCCGGCGTGATGGCCTCTCTATTAAGCCTAGGTCGGGTTGCGGCATATTGTTTGGCCGAGACCGGGTATGACCCAGGAAAGTGTGTCCGTCCGGAGTTAATCGAGCGTGGTGGGTAAGTTGGTGCATCCCTGCAGGGAAGAAAACATCTATTGATAACCTGTCCTACGGTAATGGACACTTGGAGTTGTATCCCGATCGATACAACTAGAACTGGATACTTGAGATGAGAAATGGATAGTATGGCTCTGGGATTGCTTTCTCGTAGGGAGTCGAGAAAGGATCTCTGGCCAAGGTTGATAACACTACTACTACTTTACTTTATGCTAGTCTGCACTCTTCTAATGCTGCAAGACCGCTGAAGATGCTGAAGATGCTAGTCTTCGATAGGACTAGGCTCTCCCCTCTATTCTTGCATTCTGCAGTTCAGTCCACATACACTACCCATTTCATTGACACCGATGCATATGTAGTGTAGATCCTTGCTTGCTGAGTACTTTGTATGCGTACTCATGGTTGCTTTGCTCCCTCTTTTCTCCCTTTTCCATTCCTCTCGGATGTCGCAACCAGATGGTGGAGCCCAGGATCCAGACGACACCACCGATGACTACTACAACCCCGAGGGTGCCTACTACTACGTGAAGGCCGCTGACGACCAGGAGTAGTTAGGAGGCCTTGCCTTTTCGATCGTTGTTGCTTTTGTGCTAGCCTTCTTAAGGAAAACTTGTCTAACATATGTCTGTACTCAGATGTTGTTGCTTCCGCTGACTCTTGTGTATTCGAGCCCTCGAGGACCCTGGCTTGTAATATAAAGCTTGTATTATTTTAATTTGTGTCTAGAGTTGTGTCATGATATCTTCCCGTGAGTCCTTGATCTTGATCGTACACATTTGCGTGTATGATTAGTGTACGATTGAATCGAGGGCGTCACAAGTTGGTATCAGAGCCGACTGCCTGTAGGTAGCCCCCTTTCCAACTCCTTGGCCAAAGTTGAGTCTAATCGTCCAAAACTGTTTTACTAACTTGGTTGTGTGGCTTACGGGCCCATGTGGCCGTTGGGTGGTATTAGTATCTTTTATTCCTCGTCTATACTCTAGGACTCTGATGTCTCGTCTATTCGGGTTAAACATTTTACTAACTCTGACATTAGGCTCTCGTACCCACTTCCTCCCGGAGAGCCCCGACATTATGGATGATCGCTTGCTTCGCCAAAAGATTCTGCAGATACTCCTCGACATTTCTCGAGACACTGTGCCAACTGCCTTGCAGTTCCTGACCACTGATAACCCCCGTGAGTAACATCCTTATCGCTTGTACCTTCATACCCAGTTGCTCCTGTTATTACAAGATACCCCCAGTACACTTAGTTGTTCCGAGAATCCTTGTGACTTCTGCTTTGCAGCTTCTTTTCGCATTATAGATAATTCACTTAACTAGGGTTCATTATTCCCCAGTTGTTCATATGCTTTCCTAAATACCTGAAAATGCTATCTGATCTTTCAAAATCCTCTGCAGCCTATTGCTCTCGATTCTCCTCGCCTGCTTGCATTAGGATTAATTCCATATGTCTAGCAATATTCTTTAAATTTATTTGTGATTGTCATTCTGTTCCTATGAATTCAGCGTGTGTGCGAATACTCGCAATCATCAATTAATCCTTGGAAATTTTCTTTCCGGCTCAGACATCCTTCCAGATGTGAGCTGGTTCTTGCCCAATCCAGATTTGATCGGGTGCACCTCTAAGTCTATTCAACTTACTCATATTTTCATCAGAGCCTCTGCTTCTGATCCTTTGTCTTGAAATCATAATTCCTTTGTACCCAAGCATCGAATTATTCAGACATTTCTATAAGCCGATGCCTTTGCATCCCCTTCTTCATCTGATTGATTACCGATACTCACATCAACTCTGTCGTGAATCGCCAGATCCATTGCTAGGTTGTTATCCGACAGTGTCCTTCTCATCCAAAATCTTGTGCGTTTTTCCCTGATACATAATACCTTCAGTAAATTGTATCATCTGCTTTGACTTCGATACTCTGCTTTCGAACTCATATCTTTTGCTTGGTTGATGGTTTTATAGATTCGTAAAAATGCCCCTAGGGGTTGAACTTATGCCTTCCATAATCTCGGTGAACCCGAGAGTTCTCACGAGTCTTACTCTTCTGGTACTTCGCCAGATAAATCTTCTGCACTACAATTTCTTCGAAAACAAGGAGTGAATGAAAGGTTATGCATTGAAGAAGTGGGAGTCGACCTTGAATCTTTGTGTTCATGCCCATGGACCCGATTTAGAACTTATCATGGAAGCTGCTCATAAAAATAATTATTTCCTTGGTTCAAGCTCATCTTGTATCCATGAATTGATCCTTCGCAATAGTGGTTCCGTCCATGTTTCCTCCTTGATTCCATCTACTGGATAAGTTAAAAATACTTATCCTCTGCAAATCATTTCCCCTGTCCAACCTCTACTCCGATTTACCTTCTGGCATTACACCGAGTACTTGATACTGGGAAGCTTTATACCCCATCACATCATTCCTAGCCTGATCGGCTATATTTTATCGTGTCAACTTTTAACTTTGCTACCTGGTTCTTCTTCCTGGAGCACAATTTTCGATGATGAGCTAAGCTTACGTCGATCTTCCTCGTCATATCATTTTTCCTGGAACAACAAGCTTGATTTCAAGTTTGTGTCGTACCCATGGTTCGAATAACCTTTCGCTTCATCATTCTTTTGACTTGATGTCATCGCCGATCGATTACATCTTCATGAAATCTCTCGACAAATGTATCGTGATCATCATCAGCATACTGATGCTCTTCCAGGATATCAATCAAATTCATGATGAGAAATACCATCCTTGACCTTCAATGATTTGAGTTATCATTGACAACCCCCTTGTCTTCTTTCCAACACATGGTTGATCATGTCTTGGTAATACCTTGGACTCCTTGCTATTCCTACAATTGTTCATTGAGTATTTCTTGTGATCTTCAACTCCAACCCCTACTTGGAACACCATGTTAATGCTACCTCGAAGCATGACTGAGGTATTCTGAATATTAACAAGAACATTGGAAGCACATTGTCGAATGTTTCTTGATCTATTATCCAAACACCATTGTATGTGTAATATCATGATTCTTCCCTCGCCCCCTTTATCTAAATGCTTTTGAACTTGTTGTCATATCATGTATGTCCTGCTCCGCTTCCCCTGGGGAAGGATATACCCCCAATTCTTGTGTGTAAACACATTTTCCTTTCCATTGGTCTGATTAATCCGATAATTTCATTTTTCCCTTTCCATTCATTTGTTTAACCTTCTTGTGATCTATATGATATAAGCAAAAATAATTCCCTGCTTATAAAACACCTCGAAGCACAACCTTATCAGTGAGACCATGTTACTATTGTTAATGACATTCCGGTAACCACCGATGGACGTGAACCTTGCCTATTGGTCCGCCTCGTTCAATGAGCAGGAAAATAGTTCTCTTCGTCCCTCGCCCTTGGTACCAACATTGTTGGCAACATAGCTGACAGTCTATCATCTCACATGCCTTGCTATCGGCCCCCTTTCTACTTTTAACCCACATGGTGGGCCCATAACCCACAGTTCCACAGGATCGAAACCTGACTCTCCTATATATCCTTTATTCTGAAGTATCATTTCCTCTTGGCTTTGTGTGTTGTCATGAGCCACCCTCCGAGAGATGACCGATACTCTGAACCCCCTTCTCACACGTTGTTCAGGTATCGATCGTTTGTTCATTCGCTTGAAACTTCTTATGGTACCTTCATACTTTTCTCTCGATGTTTTCTTAAGTTTCAACTCAAGAGATAATTCTGCCACATTCCTTGAATTGTTCACTAGATAATTAACCCTATAAGGGTCCGTTCTTCTGAAGTTACTCTTCACTTCCCCACTTAAATCTCGGGACGAGATTTCTTGTAGTGGAGGGGATTTGTAACACCCCCAGTGTCATGCTATAGTAAACTCCTGTTAATGGTGCCACATCATCATAATTAAATTTTGCTAATCATCACTTTGTTCCAAACCGACCTCAAATTCAAATTAAAAGACAAGTCAAAATATTGTTTCTCCAAACTATAATACTAAAATGTTCGCATTTTAGTATAAACCCCTCTGATCTTTGTCATGTTAAAACCAACATCATTTGACTCACCAATAATTCCCCAATAAATGATGAAGTGGCCCAATAGCACTTATGTAGAGCATTTAATTTCAAACATAAATTGGATGGGTTTGAAACAACCCCCAAAACCTTATGGGCAACTCCATATTATCGCCAAGTATTTTAGTGACAAGTCTCCCGTTCAACAAAAATCATTTGGTACAAAATAAAAATACAAAGCAATAACTAAAGAAGAAAACATAGAGAGGTAATAATCAAAGGAAAAAAACCAGAACTGTGCGCTTAAATGGCCCAATGAACAGTGCAGCCCAGCCCACCTCTAGTCTCCTTCAACCTCCTGTTCATCCCCATCGCGCTGGAGGCAGAGCGCTTGTTCAAATCGCCGATGCACACGCGTCGTCCATCCCGCAGTTCCTCCCGTTGGTTAAGACGTCGCCAACGCACCCTCCCGAAACCCTAGCCTCTGTTCTTCCCCTCATCCATTCCCTCTCCCGATTCACTGTGTCCAAGCTGCTGCCGTCGTCGCCGCCTCATCGTATCCGCGGCCGTCGTCATCCCCTCCGGCCGAGCCTGCGCCAGGAGCTCCACCTGCCTCCCCTGCTTCCCCTACGCGGATCAACTCGTGCTCGGAGCCCCCACCTCGACCGAATCGACTGCCTTCTTCAACCTCTGCCGCCGGTCGTCGCCGTCGGGTCCTCCACCACCGAACCGCCCCGGCCTCCCCGAGCGCACCCACGAGCTTCGCGGTGAGGCCCTCGACCGATTCCCCTGCTTTTCGCCTTCGATCTGTAACCGTAGTCGTCACCGTAGCTTTGCGTCCGTGTACGTGCGTCGCAGCCACGTCCGTTCACTACCGCTACCGCTCGTTACCGCTGCACCTTGTACTGCTCCTGCTATACACTACTACTTGCACCTGCTGATGCCTACCCGCTATTTTCTACTAATGCTTTGTCGTTGCTGCTTTTTGCTGTTGTTACCGCTGCTCCATGGCTGTTGCTGCTCCCTGCATCCCGTGCTCCCCCTCTCGCGCTCACGACGCGCTTCACTGGCCCCACCACCGTCCGCAAGCGCGCCCCACCCGCCGGCGGCCGCCCGTGCCCGCGCGCCTCCTCCCCCGCGCTCGTCCCCACGCCCATAGCCGCGGACGCCTGTCGTCCCCCCTCCCGCGCGCTCGCCTAACCCCCCGCTCGCACCTGCACCATACTGCCGCTATCGCACTCCGCCCACGCCGCTGATGCATGCTTCTGCTGCACCGCCGGCCGCCGCCTGGCTGCGCCCACCTGGGGCCATGCCCTGCCGTGCCCCGCCGCCGCGGCTTCCTGGCCGTGGCCATGGCCGGCCGGTGCTAACGCATGGTTGTGTGTGTGGCCAATAAGGCCACTGCCACATGGGGCCAGGCCCTTGTCTAATTAGGGCCATTAGATTAGTACTAACACCCACGCGCTAACAGTCACAGACAGGCGGCCCCCACCTTTAAATTACCCCTTTAGTTAAACTCTAGCCAATGACATGTGGGCCCCATTGACTCTGTTGACCAGTCAACAGTCAACTGTTGACTGCTGACTTGGCAGTCAATAGGTCCCCACTGTCAGCCCCATAGTGCCCACTGCTGGGTATACTTCTGGGTGTGTCTAGCCTTTTTCATTCTATATTATTTGAATTAGATATATTCTAGAAAACCTTTTAATCTTTGGAAAATCATAGAAATTAAACCGTAGCTCGTATGAAAATGTTATCTACATGAAAGTTGCTCAGAATGACGAGATGAATCCGAATACACGGTCCGTTTACATGTCAGATGCCTCTAACTATCTGAACATGGAACATTCCCCCTCCGGTCATCTGTCTGACACAGGTCCGGAATCGGGAATACCTTCCCGATTGAATTCCCCCTTCACCTATATCATGCAGCACTACGTTAGAACACCCTAGTTCTGCTTTTCGTCATGTCATGCTTAGTGGTACCTCTGTTTGCTTGTATTCACTATTTCTTCCCCCTCTTCTCTCCGGTAGACCCCGAGACTGATGTTGCCCCTGTGATCGACTACGTCGACGACGACCCTTCTTCCCTTTTAGCGGAGCTTCCAGGCAAGCCCCCCCTTTGATCATCTCGATATCGCTCATTCCATTCTCTCATGCTTGCATTAGATTTTGCTATTGTTATTGTTTGCTCCTATTCTGATGCATAGCCTGCTTTTGTAACCTGCTCATTGTACCTTAACTGCTAATCCTAAACTGCTTAGTATAGGATGGTTAGTTATCCATCAGTGACCCCCACCTTGTCCTCGTTGCCCCTGCTTCATCATCGAAGACCCGTTCAATGGGATCGAAGACCAGAGCACGACACCTCACATCACTTCAAGCCCCTTTTGTTGCTCGACACTGCAGAGTGACCATCGAGTGCCGAGGGTGGAACCTCATACATCACTCCTGATGAGATCTCTGTAGTGTAGCTATTCGATCGTGGTCATCAAGGGTGATTTCCTCCTTAACCACTTTCGATACGACTCTGTCATGCAACCCCTCAAGTGTGAACCTCGAGGGTGGATCCTCTTACGTTCACCTTGATGATTACATCGAGTGGAATTCACCGGGGGTTATTCCTTGGGTTTTCCCCTTGATGTTTGGACACACGAATACTTGAACTTTACAATTGTTACTTGGAAAGGCGGTTTGACCCTGAGGGGTACCCGCGAGTGATGTGGAGACGGGTTGACCTGGAGGGTGCCCGCGAGATAATTACGAGGCATGGCCGGGCATTCCTAGCCCTTGCCGCAAGTCCTCGAGACTGGGTGACGGGGTCATGTAAGTGCATCTAGTGCCACCCCTAGTTGGTTTTGGTGTATTGACGACAAACCTGGTTGAGGGACTAATGTGTATGTGAGAATTGCAGGATAACACAGGTAGAAGTCCCTCATTGATTCGGTTTTCCTACCAGAGATGACCCCTAAAAATGAATGAAGACATTGAAGTCAAAGGTGGTATGTGAAGACATTCACATTGAAGACTATGACAAGAGAAGACATCGCATGAAGACTATGGAGCGCGAAGACTTAGTTGTTTCATCGTTCTTTTTCTTCTTTGTTGAGTCATAGGAACCACCGTACTGCTAAGTGGGGTCCAAGTGAACCAGTCAGAATGACTGAAGTGATGCTTAACCAAAATCCTATGTCTTCGAGTGAAGACTATGAGAGCAAATCTTGTCCAGAGTTGGATAAGTCAGCTTTGCTTGTAGCCCAAGTAAAGTTGTCGTGTGTGTTCGAAATCTGACCGTTGGAACACGTGTCAGTTCCTTAGTGACCAAGGGTCATTTCGGACAAATCAGGTCGGGTTGCCTAGTGGCTATAAATAGCCCACCCCCTACAACCATAAACGGTTGGCTGCTCAGAGTTAGTGCACGGCTTTTGTCGTTTGAGAGCAACCCACCCCGAAGCCTTTGAGAGAGAATTCCTTGCGAGGATAAAGCCCTAAACACCCAGAGCCAAAGAGTGTTAGGCATCACTTAAGTCTTCCTATCTGTGTGATCTGAAGATTTATTACACTTGAGGACTGTGAATCCTCCAGCCGGTTAGGCGTCGCGTTCTGAGCATCCAAGAGTCATTGTGGATCGCCGGTGAACGAAGTCTGTGAAGGTTTGGAAGTCTACCTTGAAGACTTACCGGAGTGATTGGGCGAGGACTGGGTGTCCTTAGCTCAAGGGGAATAAGGTGAAGACGAGGTCTTCTGAGTTGAATCTCAGCCTCCCTAACCAGACGTACAGTTGTCACAGCAACGGAACTGGTCCAACAAATCATTGTCTTCAACGAGTCACTGGTTTCGTCCTTCCCATTCCTTTACTTACTGTTGGCCCTGGTGAATTCATTGTATGATTGCATTATCTTTTGTCTTCACTGAGTAACTGATTGTTCTGATTGGCTTCACACTATCTTCCTACCTGATCTTTACTACCTAGCTGCTATTAGTCATTGTGCTTTCACTCCATTGAATACTTGACTATGGTTTGCCTAGTGTAGTCTACCTTCCGCTGCATGGTAATAGGTTTATTTCTATTGTTTGTCTTCGAAACTTCCATGTTTTGAAGACTTCCATAAAAATCGCCTATTCACCCCCCCTCTAGTCGATCACTAGCACTTTCAATTGGTATCAGAGCAAGGTACTCCCTTGTTCTGTGTGATTCGGTTTAACCACCTGGAGTTTTAGCTATGTCGACTGCAGGGATAATCAAAGTCTCCGCTACGTGCCCAGTCTTCGATGGAACTGAATATCCCTACTGGAAGAATAAGATGCGCATGCATCTTGAAGCCATTGATGTCGACCTATGGTATGTCGTCAAGAATGGCATTCCCAAGGCTGGTGAAGGTGTCACCGCTGCTGATGTCAAGAAGTTCGTTCAACTGGACTCCACTGCCAAGAACATCATCTGTGGTCATCTGACCAAAGGACAGTATAGCCATGTGAGTGCTTTGGAAACATCTAAGCTAGTCTGGGACTGGCTCTCCAAGGTCAACGAAGGCGTCTCAACCCAGAGAGATCAAAGAATCAGTGTCCTTCGCAACCTCTTCAACCGCTTCAAGAGAAATGACAATGAGAATGTTCAGCTCACGTTTGATCGACTCACTGACATAACAAATGAGCTTCAAGCCCTCGGCGCCACTGAGATCACCAAGCATGAAGTTGTCAAGACACTCCTGAGATCACTTGACAGCTCGTTTGACACCCTAGCCCTGATGATTCAAGAACATCCTGACTTCAAAACACTCGATCCGTCTTACATACTTGAGAGACTCAACACACACGAGTTTCAGCTTTCTGAGAAAAGAGACATCTACGGTCCCAACTATGGGCGAACTCGTGCCTTGAAGGCAAAAGTTGTCTCCTCATCTGAAGAAGAGTCTGACAGCAGTTCTGATGATCCTGAAGACATTGGAAAGGAGCTTGCTATGCTTGTGAAGAAGTTCCAAAAATTCACCAAGAAGAAAGGCTTCAGAAAGTCCTCACGATCAAGCTCAAGGAATGATGAAGCTTCTTCTCATGACTACAAGAAGAGAACATGCCACAAGTGCAAGAAACCTGGCCACTACATCTCTGAGTGTCCGCAGTGGGACAATGAGAACAAGAAGAAAAATAAGAGCAAGGAGTATGATTCTGACGACAAGAATAAGAAGAAACACTCAAAGTCTTCTTCCAAGTCTTCCTCAAAGTCTTCATCACACAAGAAGAGCTCATCTAGCAAGGCACGTGCGTTTGTTGGCAAGGAAATGGATTCAGAGGAGGAGTCCGCTTCTGAGGAGGCGGAGGTGGAGTCGGATGAGGAGTCCGATTCTGGCGTTGCGAGTCTGGCTACAGCATACGTTGCCAAGTCCATCTTCAACACTGAAGACAATGACTCCGTCACCGACACCGATGCAAATGACAAGGACTACTCCGCTCCTACCTACTGCTTCATGGCACGCGGTGCCAAGGTAAACACACGCACTACTCACTATCAAACTTCCAGTGAAGATGACTCTGATTGTGGTTCCAAACCCAACTACAAAACACTTGCTAAAATTGCAACTGAACAACAGAAAGCTATGGAACATATTCAAAAACTGTTAGACAAAAGCGATGACCTGTTAGATGCTGAAATGACTCGATCTCAATCCTTAATTGAAGACATAAAAAATCTTCACGTTAAGTATGAGGAACTTGAAAGTCGTCATGAAACGCTCTCAACAACTCATGAAAAGCTTTCCTATGATTATTTTCAAAGGAAGCAAGATCTTGAGAAATTGAGAGCGGCTCATGAAGATCTTCAAAAGGAAAACGAGTCACTTCGCGCCAAATAAATCAGTTCCGCTTAGGAAGGATTTGAACCACCATGTCTTAAATGTATTGAGCATGACAACGCTACTTCTGTTGCTGGTTGTTCTACTGCTGCTACTATTGCAATATCTTCAACTACTGATGTGCCAACTAACCCCTCTGCTGAGGATGCCACTGCTATTGCTGATGAGAATGCTAGGTTGAAGACATTGCTTGAAACAGGGATGTTCAAAAGCCTCAAAGGGCATCAGACACTATGTGATGTCCTCAAAAGGCAGATCCTGAACCAAAACCCTAGGAAAGAGGGTATTGGGTTCGAAAGGAAAATGAATGTTGATGGCTCTTACTGGAAACCTGAGCAGTACCCCAAAACCACATGGGTTGCTGCAAAGGGACCTTCAGTGGATCCATCCACCCTATCTGGCTTCACTTGTGCTAATCCCATTGTTATTGATGAATCCTTTAATGCAAACTATAAACTGTTTAAGAATCAGAAGGGTGAAGTGTTTGCCAGGTATATTGGTACTAACTGCAGGAATGGACCGCCTATGAAGAAGGTCTGGGTGCCGAAAAGGTGTTTGGAGAATCTTCCTGTGAATGTCATCATGACACCACAGGTGAAGAAGACAAACCCCAGACCACAGGCTTCATATGGTCCAAAGGCTTCATATAGACAGAGGACTCACCTGAGTCACACTAACGCAAATGTTTTGCACGGAAGCCATACTCAGGCCTATGAATATGAGCGTGTTTCATCAAACCGCCATGTTTATAAGACCAAGAACTATTCTGCTTATTCTTATGAGTACTATTATTCACCTGCCAGACTTTTTGCTATGGCTCCAAAGCCAAAGTTCTGAGATGCTGCACTTAGACTCATTGCTTCGAAGCCACCCTTGAATATGTGGGTGGCTAAGAAAGCTTAACTCTCTTTTGCAGGGAAAGGTCTCCAGCCGAAAAACAAAATCGTCTGAAGCTATTGCTGGGGACCTTAAACATCTTGTAGGGCGCAAGATCAAATGCCCAAATGGTCTTATTATGTATTTTGTTCCTGAGTCGCTTGCTACTTGCCCTATCATTCCTAACCTCGATCTAAGCTTTCATAATCCACTTGCCCGTCAAATGTTTTTGCTTCACAATTCTCTTCGTGAAGCCTATCCCCCTAACTGCACTGTCGGGTACGACACCAGCTGCTTCAGAATGGATTATTGATAGTGGGTGTACTAATCACATGACTGGCAAGCGAAGCCTTCTTATGGACTCAACCTTACGTCCATCTGACAAAAGTCACATCACATTTGCTGACACTGGTAAAAGTAAGGTATTGGGTCTAGGTAGAGTTGCAATCTCAAAGGATCAACACATGGATAAAGTCATGCTTGTTGAATCCCTTAGTTTCAACTTAATGTCTGTCTCAATGCTTTGCGATTTAAACATGATAGTGATGTTTGGAAAATATCGTTGCCTTGTTCTAATGGAATCTTACAAGTCTCTAGTGTTTGAAGGGTATCGGAAAGATGATTTGTACGTGGTAGATTTCTCAGCAGGACCACAACTTGCCGTATGTCTTCTAGCAAAAGCTTCAGAATGCTGGCTCTGGCATCGGAGGCTAGGGCATGCTGGCATGAGGAACTTGCACACTCTTGCAAGAAAGAAGCATGTCATAGGCATCGAGGGCGTCAAGTTCAAGAAGGATCACTTATGCGGTGCCTATGAAGCAGGAAAGATGACGAGGGCCAAGCATCCTCGAAGACAATCATGACAACGACTCAACCCTTCGAACTGCTCCACATGGACCTTTTCGGTCCCACTCATTACTCAACTCTTACTACTACTGCTTGTCTCTATGGCTTTGTCATTGTTGATGATTATTCAAGATATACTTGGGTGCATATAATCCTCTACAAGACTGAAGTGCAGGATGTCTTCAGACGCTTCGCCAATCGAGCCATGAACAACTATGGCGTCAAGATAAAGCACATCAGAAGTGACAATGGCACTGAATTCAAGAACACTAGGCTAGATACATATCTTAATACTTTGGGCATCACACATGAATTCTCAGCTCCATACACGCCACAGCAGAATGGCGTCGTCGAACGCAAGAACAGAACACTTATTGAGATGGCTCAGACGATGCTTGATGAATACAAGACTCCAAGAAAATTCTGGCCTGAAGCCATTGATACTGCATGCCATATCATCAACCGTGTTTATCTTCACAAGCTTCTGAACAAGACATCCTATGAGCTCCTTACTGGCAAGAAGCCAAATGTCAGTTACTTCAGAGTATTTGGTGCCAGGTGCTGGATCAAGGATCCACATCACACTTCAAAATTTGCACCAAAAGCACATGAAGGTTTTATGCTTGGATATGGAAAGGTTCGCACTCCTACAGAGTCTTCAACCTCTTTCACTATAAAGTGGTTGAAACTGTGGATGTGCGGTTCGATGAGACTAACGGCTCACAAAGAGAGCACCTGCCAAATGTGCTAGATGAAGTTCCATCCAGTGAATCAATCAAACTTATGGGAACTGGAGAAATCATACCATCTGAAGCTCAGCCTGAAGAGGAACTTATCATCTCCGCGCCTGATCAACCTGAAGACAATGCTCAGCCTGAAGACAATCCTTCTAACGATGAAAATGATCAGCAAGAGCAAAATCTTCATCCTGTACATCCTCGTGTTGCAAATGAAGTGCAGATTGAGAGAATAATTGATAGCATCAATGCACCAGGTCCACTCACTCGTTCAAGGGCAACACAGCTAGCAAATTTCTGTGGACACTTTGCATTTGTCTCAATATCTGAATCCAAGAAAGTTGATGAAGCCTTCATGGAACCTGAATGGATTCAAGCTATGCAAGAAGAGCTTCAATAGTTTGAGCTGAATAATGTATGGGAACTGGTTAAGCGTCCTGATCCTCGCAAGCACAATATAATAGGCACTAAATGGATATATCGCAACAAGCAAGATGAGCATGGTCAAGTTGTCAGAAATAAAGCTCGTCTCGTTGCTCAAGGATACACTCAAGTTGAAGGGATTGACTTCGATGAGACATTTGCTCCTGTGGCTAGACTTGAAGCCATACGCATACTGCTGGCCTATGCAAATCATCATAACATTCTTCTGCATCAAATGGGTGTGAAGAGCGCTTTTCTAAATGGCAAGATTGACGAAGAAGTGTATGTTGCACAACCGCCTGGCTTTGAAGATCCAAAACATCCTGACATGGTGTACAAGCTCAACAAGGCACTGTATGGCCTCAAACAAGCCCCTAGGGCTTGGTATGACACACTCAAAGACTTCCTGAAGAGCAAAGGCTTCAAACCTGGTTCCCTCGACCCCACTCTCTTCATGAAGACATATGATGGTGAACTGTTTGTGTGCCAAATATATGTGGATGACATTATCTTCGGCTGCACCAATCAGAAATACACTGACGAGTTTGGATATATGATGCAAGAGCAATATCAGATGTCCATGATGGGTGAGCTAAAGTTCTTCCTTGGTCTTCAAATACGTCAGCAACGCAAAGGCATCTTTATATCTCAAGAGAAATACCTCAAAGATTGCCTAAAGAAATTTGGAATGCAAGATTGCAAAGGCTACACGACGCCAATGCCAGCCAAACATCATCTGGGTCCCGACGACAATGGTAAAGAGTTCGATCAAAAGGTAAACCGCTCCATGATTGGTTCCTTGCTTTATATATGTGCATCTAGGCCAGATATCATGCTTAGTGTTTGCATGTGTGCCCGGTTCCAAGCGGCACCAAAGGAATCGCATCACTTAGCTGTGAAGCAAATTCTCAGATATTTGGCTCACATCCCAACACTAGGATTATGGTATCCAAAGGGCTCAGAGTTTGATCTAGTTGGATTCTCGGATGCTGATTATGCTGGTGACAAGGTGGATCGCAAGTCTACATCAGGCACATGTCATTTTCTGGGACGATCACTTGTATGTTGGTCTTCAAAGAAGCAGAACTATGTATCTCTCTCCACTGCTGAATCTGAATACATTGCTGCTGGATCTTGCTGCGCTCAGCTTCTATGGATGAAGCAAACACTCAAAGACTATGGCATTCACCTGAAGCAAGTGCCACTCTACTGTGATAACGAAAGCGCCATCAAGATTGCCAACAACCCAGTTCAGCACTCGAATACAAAGCACATTGAAATTCGTCATCACTTTCTCAGAGATCATGTTGTAAAGGAAGATATTGATATCATACACCTCAACACTGAAGAGCAATTGGCAGATATCTTCACCAAGCCCTTGGATGAGAAGAGGTTTTGCAAGTTATGGTGTGAGCTAAATATCTTGGAATCCTCAAATGTCATGTGATCAGGCACACATCCTAACACTTATGCATGTTGATGACTTAGATGTGCAACACACGAAGTAAAGTATATCTTCAATCAATGAAGACTTACATTCTGAGTGTGAATACATTAACGTGGAATTTGACTTCGGAGCGCCATGATAATTGTGCGCCGTGTCTGGGTCTAATACTTCCTATACGGTGGGTAACGCCACCACCAAATTCTTCTGTTTGAAGTGTTTTACCCATGGCGTTACATTTGCTATGTCTTCACATTTGGTTTGTCTTCAATTACAACTTGTCTTCATGATTATCTTCACTATATTGACTTAATTGTCTTCTGGTATATACTGATTTGGTTTGGTTTCTGTCCTCTACAGCATTCACTTATAGCTATGGCTTCTTGATGAATCTTTTGAACTAAGTGAATGTGATCGGACCCTAATCTCTCTATGCTTTCTATCTCAAACTCTATCTGTCCAAATCATATGCATTCTATTGAAACTGTCGAATGTCTTCTCTGCGTCCTTGTCAGCAGAAGATACAGAGACAAACATTAAGTCTGTTTTCAATGCTAATTCCTTCACCTGAAACCCGGAGAAGTGGGAACGACCACCTGACAATTCAGGCATGCGTGGGAACGTGGAACAACCTCCGATATGTTGCATGATAGCCACGTGTCCTTCAGATGTGAATCGCCAGGGGCACCTGTGTAATAACATTGTGCCATCCCTATCCTTATAAATACACGCCTCACCACAGTCATTATCCCTTCTTCCACTCTCACACAAACCCTAGCGACACCGCTAGCCCTCGACGACGCCGGCGACGAAGCGCTTAGCTGCCGCGACCTCACTGGCGCCGTCTTCACGCCGGCCGCGGACATCGTCTTCTCCGCCGACGCCGTAGATGTCCTCCGTCGCCAAGTTAGGCACGGACGATCGAACTGCTCGGCCTCCTCTCCCACTCCGTCTAGCAGTTCTTCGTGTGGTAAATAAAACTTCCTTTTTACGGCCCCTTTGATCCTATAGATTCATCACTTTCTACCACAAGCAGTTTCTGTTCACACAAGTTAGATCTATTTCATACTGCATCTCATAATATGCCTAGTATGTTCACTTATGCTTCACAAAGTAGTTAGATTTCTCACTTGTACTTATTCGTGGATTCGTACAAATCTGGAACCAACTCTCTATCTATGAGTGAATGTCTTTGCACTATGAGGTCAATGTCTTCTAAACTGATTTATCTTCAAAATCTTCTGAGAATGCATATGACCTCTTCCCCTTCCCTTGCACCTTAATGCTGTCACAGGTACATGTTCATGGGAGAATCCCTTGGTTCTTATAGTCTGCATTCGTTTGCAGAATTCTTACAGCATCACATTAACTCTCCCGAAGCCAGTTCATGTTTGACCAGAAAGCGGAAGCCTTTGAAGCCTTTAAACGTGTTGAAGCCCTTCAGTTTAAGCTTCATGGCACCAGAGAAACCTACAAGAAAGGGTGGCAGACAGCGTCGTGGCAACACCTCAAGAGATTTGCCTCCTGACCTCTATGAGCTATACAAGACAGATCCAGAGGAGGACTAGAATCAGCAAAAAACTCGAATCCAATGGATTCGAAGATATTGGGCAGAACAGTGGTTCAAGTACAGGTTCGTGACCCAGGAGTATGCTGAAAAGAATGCCATCAAACGACCATGGGAGACATTCTATACAGAAATCTTCAACCCAAGTCCAGAGCTGAAGCCATTGAACAAGGCTTCTATCCTTGCATGGTCCATGGACCGCAGCCTGCGGATGCAGATCCATCTTCATTACTGTGGTGCCGCAATGATAATCTGTTCAAGCGCAACCTTCAGTTTTCCAGGAACTCGGCCAAAGAGAATAAGAAGTCACGAGGCTTAGACTTCAATCCAGGCCCCTCTGCTCCTTGTGTTGATGGCACACACGAAGCTGAACCCAATCTTGTTGGGCCCTTCTACAACCTGGAAGGTCTCATCACTCATATCATGGTTCAAGGGACAGCCATGGATGAGCCTGCAGATGACGCTGAATCTGATGAAGCGCCTGCACCGCCGAAGCCAAAGAAACTGAAGAAGCCTAAAGCTTCAAAGCCTGCTCCTACACCAAAGGTCTTACAGGCGAAGCCTCTGGCCGCTGCACCTCCTGAACACAGTGTGCAGTCTGAAGATTTTTCATGCATCTCCAAGCCCTCAATAGTGAAGATGCCCTTGCAACCCACCAGCCAAGAACTGACTGCTGCTGCTATTCTGCGCAATGACGCCATTGATCTGTCCAGCGATGAAGATCTTGCAGATGACGCTCTTGAGCAACTGATTAAGAGCAAAGAAGAAGCAGAAATCTTCAATGATTTGCCTCTCTTTGACATAGCAATCCTCCACAACTTCATTGATGAGTGGTTTGAAACCCCCAATCTCAGCTTTGATGATCTGCAACTTCCAATTGGCCACAGCGTCGCTTTCACTAGTGCCATTGCTTCTGAGCTAGCTCTAGCTCAGCGCATCGTTGAACTGAAGCAAAAGATCGACTATGAGAAAGCTCAGTTCAAGAAGCACATGGCCAAGCTCAGCATGCAAGATGTGAAAAACTTCAAGATTATGCTGCATGAGCTCAAGGAAGCCTTTCTCAAGAAACATGAAGAAGCTAAAGGGTCTCGTGAGCGCATGAAAAGTCTGGCTGACAAGTGCGTGCAAGCCTACAATGAAGATGAGAAGCGCAAGGCTCTTGGGCGTCCTGGCATCGACCCCAGAATGGCGGCCAAGCCAAAGAAGAAGAAGCCAGCTGTGGCCGAACCCGAAGCAACAAGGTAAGAAGTACATCCCATTGTCTTCCCTGCCAGTATGACAGGTTCGAAGCCTAAGGTCCCCACAGTGGCTTCAGAACTAAAGAAGACAAGGGCTGTCGAGGCTGAAGCCAAAAGAGAAAACATCTTGAAGCTTCTGATGTCGCTCCCTCCAAGAAGAAGCGCAAAACCAAGAAAGATCGGGCTGCTCCCACAGAGCCCCTTATTGTTGAGCCCATCTCGGTTGCTCGTCCTGCCTCTTCGCATCAAGAACGACGGATGGTAATTCATGAGCCTGCTTCCACAGAGGCTCCTGAAGCTGAAGACATTCCAGCAGTTGACCCCACCGCTGCTGAAGACATTGGTCACCATGACAATGTTGAAGATGATGAAGTCCTTCCTTAGATCGAGCACCAATTGGTATTATCGCCTGTGCTTACGCACAGCGAACTCATCAGCATTGGTCGTCCTCTGACGCCAACTGCTCAGGATGCATTGTGGGCTGATCACCCACAGAGACAAGACACTCCAAGCTCTCCCCAATCGCAAGCTACCCCAATGGTGCAAGATGATGATGACTTTGTGGCCCAGCACACTCCATCTCCACAAGCGTCGCCCGCATTACGCAGGCTTCGCAAAGGACCAAGGCCCCAAGTCACTCCCACAATGCACGTGTCTGAACCTGAAGCCAAAATGGCTGAAGACATTCCGGCTGCATCAGCCGATGAAGAAGAAGCCCCAAGAGACACAAGAGTTGCTACACCCCCGTCTCACCAAGATGTTGTTCTCGAGGAGAACGTGACCGACCCTCCAGCTTCTGACGTGGAGGTTAACAACCCTGAAGTAGCCACCAACATCACTGCTGACGCCAATGACGTCGTCATGGTTGATGCCAATACGGCGCCGGAAGACAATGAGGCGCCAGAAGCCAATGAGGCACCAGAAGTCAATGCTGCAACACCTGAAGTCAATGCTGCAGCACCTGAGGTCCAAGTACCTGAAGCACATGTGGCCCCTGAAGCCCATGAAGACAATGCCAAAGCCCCGGTTCCCCCTCCAAGACCTCACACAATGGAGCTGGCATTTGATCATGGTCAGCCAGTTATGGTTCGATGGCCCATTCTGACTCCTCCGCCTGCTACTGGTCCACAATTTGAGTACCACGTCAAGCACAGGCCTCAAGTTCAAAATCCCAAGCCAAGACTTCCACGATTCCCAGGCACTGCCACTTCACCTGGGGTCTTCAATGCAAATGGCTTCGTGGCACATAATACCTTCTTCAACAGCTCCAAGAACCCCTATACAAGACCGCGCATTTCCTCAGATCGGTTTTGGAGCTATCAGCAGCGCAGCTACTATTCCTGTGTCCTATACAATCAAGGGCACATATTTCCACATATGCGCCTCGACTCTGAAGCCATAGCTGGTCTGCCCTGCCTCGAAGAAGCATTGGACTGTTTCCGAGACGTTGGTCTGTTGCAGTTCGTCACTGACAAGGAGCACTGGAACGAAGAATTGCTGCTTCAATTCTATGCCACTCTTCATATTCGATGCTACAACAAGGCTTCGAAGACTTGGGTCCTTGAGTGGATGACAGGCAATGTCCATCATGAAGCTAAAGCTCTTGATATAATTGAGCTCACAGGCCTACACACTCCTGGTGAATACTATGAACCAGGTTGTCAACAACATCAGAATGCCTTGGAAAGCATCTTTCAGAAGTCAGAACCCAACATGAGTCAAATGCTGAGCATGATGAAGCATCTGCCTCATGACGCTGAATACCCATCTGAGTTCTTTGTTGAAGACCTAGAGTACCTGCCTCGCACCATTTACCACATCATCAGGAAGACTCTATGGCCTATCAAAGGACACTCATCTGCAGCAAAGCTTGAAGGAGCAATGAAGACTTTGGTTTTCTATATCTTCAATGGCATCAGCTTCAATGCTCAAGACTTCTTCATCAGGCAGTTGGTTGCGTCTGGCTCTGACATCTTTGGGTTGAAATTCTATGCTCCATGGGTCATGCGTCTGATCAAGCGTCACTCAGCCTTCAACTATCAGCCGTCTGCGCGCAATCATCTTATATTCTTGCCCGAGGTTGATCTGTCAGTTGAAGCCATTTACCCCAGAGCCTGCTAAGGATCCCATTTATCTTCACAATGCTAATCACCAAACCTTCACCCAGCCCATTGAAGGAATTCCAGCAGTGTCTCGTGTTTATCCCCTTGCTGGAAACACACGTGCCCCTCGTGCTCAAACTGATGCCACTGGTAGCACCATTGCGCAAAGGCCTCGACGACGATCTCGTGTCCTAAATGATCGAGAGCTTCTAGTCGCGCTGCATCAGAAACAGGACAAACATCACGAGTGGCTTAAGCGTCAGGTGCAAAGCCTCTTGGTGGATGTCAACCGCATTCGCAATCTTGCCACCAAGAATGCCTTTGTCACTCATGAAACCTGTCGGAGGTCGTGGAAGAGTTTGACCCTACTTAGTGCTGAAGCTGATCTGCATGACGATAGCTTCACCGAACGCTTCAAGTTTGACTCAACTCCTCCCAGAAATGCTCACTTGCGTTGGACTCCCTCACTTGAAGACTCTGAATACTCGTCCTCAGCTGCGACCGTAAATGCCAGAGTCATCGATGACCAAGATGATGCAACTTCACCTCCTCCAACTTCAGCGCATGTCGACACTGCACCAAGTTCCTCTGCACCACCGGATCTCAACAACGACCCTGCTGCCTCGCCTGCACCTCATGGGAACGAGTAGGCGCTCTATGTCTTCAAACCTTTTTGGTCCTCACTAACAAAAGGGGGAGAAGCATATGAGTTGATAGTCTTCAAGCAGGTCCATATGGGTGGTTAATTTACTCTTTGCTACTTTTGCCAAGTGCTTACAACTCTCGTTTTCGATACATTTGGTTCTTTGAGTTGTAACGCTTAAAATCGATGGTCTTATGCTACTTATTTGCTATTCTGTGATACGATGATAAATTCCGCATGTGCGACGATAAATTTCACACTTAGATCATTTTGCAGACGTCCATTTTTCATTATGCATGTCATTATCTTCGTTACATCATATCTTGCATAATGACTTGTCATCATAAGTTGAAGAGGATCTCCACAAGTACAACCTGCCATGTGCATTTGCATTCCAAAAGCAAATTACTTATATGCACATCTTCAGGGGGAGCCCTTGCCACTTATGAAGACAATACCCTATCCTTTACAATTTCACATATTTTATTCCCCATTGAAAACTTCAACTAGTTTGTCATCAATCACCAAAAAGGGGGAGATTGTAAGTGCATCTAGTGCCACCCCTAGTTGGTTTTGGAGTATTGACGACAAACCTGGTTGAGGGACTAATGTGTTTGTGAGAATTGCAGGATAACACAGGTAGAAGTCCCTCATTGATTCGGTTTTCCTACCAGAGATGACCCCTAAAAATGAATGAAGACATTGAAGTCAAAGGTGGTGTGTGAAGACATTCACATTGAAGACTATGACAAAAGAAGACATCGCATGAAGACTATGGAGCGCGAAGACTTAGTTGTTTCGTCGTTCTTTTTCTTCTTTGTTGAGTCATAGGAACCACCGTACTGCTAAGTGGGGTCCAAGTGAACCAATCAGAATGACTGAAGTGATGCTTAACCAAAATCCTATGTCTTCGAGTGAAGACTATGAGAGCAAATCTTGTCCAGAGTTGGATAAGTCAGCTTTGCTTGTAGCCCAAGTAAAGTTGCCGTATGTGTTCGAAATCTGACCGTTGGAACACGTGTCAGTTCCTTAGTGACCAAGGGTCATTTCGGACAAATCAGGTCGGGTTGCCTAGTGGCTATAAATAGCCCACCCCCTACAACCATAAACGGTTGGCTGCTCAGAGTTAGTGCACGGCTTTTGTCGTTTGAGAGCAACCCACCCCGAAGCCTTTGAGAGAGAATTCCTTGCGAGGATAAAGCCCTAAACACCCAGAGCCAAAGAGTGTTAGGCATCACTTAAGTCTTCCTATCTGTGTGATCTGAAGATTTATTACACTTGAGGACTGTGAATCCTCCAGCCGGTTAGGCGTCGCGTTCTGAGCATCCAAGAGTCATTGTGGATCGCCGGTGAACGAAGTCTGTGAAGGTTTGGAAGTCTACCTTGAAGACTTACCGGAGTGATTGGGCGAGGACTGGGTGTCCTTAGCTCAAGGGGAATAAGGTGAAGACGAGGTCTTTTGAGTTGAATCTCAGCCTCCCTAACCAGACGTACAGTTGTCACAGCAACTGGAACTGGTCCAACAAATCATTGTCTTCAACGAGTCACTGGTTTCATCCTTCCCTTCCCTTTACTTACTGTTGGTCCTTGTGAAGTCATTGTATGATTGCTTTATCTTTTGTCTTCACTGAGTGACTGCTTGTTCTGATCGACTTCACAATATCTTCCTACCTGATCTTTACTACCTAGCTGCTATTAGTCATTGTGTTTTCACTCCATTGAATACTTGACTATGGTTTGCCTAGTGTAGTCTACCTTCCGCTGCATGGTAATAGGTTTATTTCTATCGTTTGTCTTCGAAACTTCCATGTTTTGAAGACTTTCATAAAAATCGCCTATTCACCCCCCCCCTCTAGTCGATCACTAGCACTTTCAGGTCACATCTTTCGTGAGTCTCGGCTTGTTACTGCACGTTCCTAATCCATTATGATTTGGATATTTGATCTGAGGGGCCTATGGCCTGATAGCACTAACCATCACGTGGGCATAGTATGGGCATTTTGTGTTGTATGCATCAGCCGAAGCTTAATCGACGTCAGCGACTGAGCGGCGCGCGCTGGGTTGGACTGCGTAAGCTCCTACCTTGTTTAAGGAGGTAGCTAGGTCTGCTCACCGGCCGCGTACGCAACGTGCAGGAGTTCCCAGGGCGATGGCCCATGCCTCCTGGGGGCATAGGTTTAGTCCGGCGTGCTGGCCTCTCTATTAAGCCTAGGTCGGGTTGCGGCTGTTGACACCTGATTTTGGCAAGATATAGATTGCAATGAATATGGTCTCGAGTGAACGGGTTTTCAACATGAAAAGATTCACGTTGCCGAATGGAACAACTTTGATGTTTCGGTTATATTCATTCGACCTTATCTTACGGACCGAAACTATACTCCGAGTGTCATAATTCAATGTTTCGAGTGATTTTTGGCCAATCACGTCTTCAAGATGACCTCGGATGAAGGAGCACTCTTAAGGAATTGTCTTCGTCTTGTCGAGCCAATCGATTTTGATATATAAATCATCTCAATCCGAGTTCATATGTAAAAGTTAGAGGCAATACACTGCAGACCGAACCTCAACGGAAATATGGCGCGAGGTGTCAGACACTTGTCTGATAGGTTGCGCGAGTAATTCGGCCATCAAGGAGGCCTTGAATCGAAAAACCTTCAACACGGAAAAGTTTTGTCTCGTCGAGACGATCGTTTTTCATATAAAGTTTGTCTCAATCCGAGATCGTATGCAACCTGGAGAGGCAAATCAAGATCAGGCTGTGTTTTCAGTCGGGAAATCCGAGTGAAAAGTTTACCATCTGAGTGAAAATCTACCGATCGAGTAAAAGGTCGAGTGAAAACTTATCGATCGAGTAAAAGATTGGCTTCCGAGTGAAAATATAGTAATCCGAGTGAAATTATCATCCGAGTGAAGTTATTCTGAGTGAAAAGATTACCGTCGGAATGAAAACTTGACGTTCGAGTAAGATATTGCCTTCCGAGTGAAATATAGTCATCCGAGTGAAAGATTGTCTTCCGAGTGAAAGTATAGTCATCCGAGTGAAAGATTGTCTTCCGAGTGAAAGATTGTCTTCCGAGTGAAAGACTCTAACATCCGAGTGAAAAGGTCCAGTCGGACGAAAAACTCTAATATCCGAGTGGATGAGCTCGGATCCGAGTGAAACTGAAGATGCGCCCGAAAGGTAATCTAGATGACCTCGGATGGAAAAGTGATCAACAGGAAGTTGTGCGCATCGTCAAACCGGTGAACTTTGGTTTTGGAGTCATTATCATCTGATATAGTATACGGCCTGTAAGTTCACTACGAGACTCGGACAATCCAGTCCGTTACATGACCGAGTCCGACTGGATATTAAAGATGGCTTCGTAGAATATTCAAGATGGTCTTATTTGGAAAAGTGTTCAACATAAGAATTGTTCGTCTTGTCGAGGCGCACAAGTTTCATATTTGGGCCGTCTTGATCGGAGGTCATATGCAAGCTCGGTGGCCCGCGCAACGAGGAAGACAGAAGTTGGGCCAGATTCAGACTGAATCCGAGTTGGAATAGAATTAGGACTCTAGGACGTGAATTGATGTAATTTTTTGTAAGGAATAGATGAATCCTTTGCTTGTACGGGAAGTCTAGCCGCCTCTTATATATGTTGGGGGTGATGGCCGATTGAACAACACCAATCGAACCAATCAATCTATTACACTTTTGTGTTCATCTATCTTTATCCCCTACCCTTGTATCTTTCTTTCTCGTTATTCGTTCGTTCTTCATGTTGGAGGGCAGCGATCCACGAGGCTCTAGGGGCGAGCGAATCGACCTAGGGCAGCCCATAGCCACCGCACTCCCTGACGGGGTCCCTCCCGGGCGTGTGGGGTTTCGGGTCTTCAAAAGCGCCCGCCGACTGTCTTGCGTATCGCGCTGCTTGTCGGGTCTCCTTCGACATGAGCTGCGGTGCATCACCCCCGGCGTCGAGGGTATACGTGACGTGTTCGTGTGTCAACACACTTTTTGGTGACTCCGCTGGGGACGAAGCTTTGAACAGTCTCCAGCCTGTTCTTGCTACGAGGAGAGCGTCATCGAGCGGCTGCAATCTACAACGGTAACATGTATCATCAATCTCCTTACGTAGATGCAAATAGCCATTATGTTGATGTTGCTAGATCTTTCAATGGACATGTCATGTCGGCTAGCCCTAACGAGCAAAGGCCGACTAGTTATTCCATTGGAGAAACTTGGAATTTACATAATCGCGACATGCAACTTATGAATCTGAACTTTCGTGCATCGACAACATCTTTCAATATGCCGATGAACAAAACAATTTGTTCGAGCGATCAATATATGACACCTCATGTGCAGGAGGGCATCTCACAGTTTTATCCATCGGCAGCCAACTCGCAATATGCGGGTTTATCCCCAAACATGTCGATGAATGAGGCAATCGGCCATGCTTCCCTTAGCTATTTGGCCGGTTATCCTCAGTCATCATATAATACACCTCATGATATTAATTGTGAAGGAAATATGCCCTAGAGGCAATAATAAAGTTATTATTTATTTCCTTATTTCATGATAAATGTTTATTATTCATGCTAGAATTGTATTAACCGGAAACATAATACTTGTGTGAATACATAGACAAACTAAACGTCACTAGTATGTCTCTACTTGACTAGCTCGTTGATCGAAGATGGTTATGTTTCCTAACCATAGACATGTGTTGTCATTTGATTAACGGGATCATATCATTAGGAGAATGATGTGATTGACATGACCCATTCCATTAGCTTAGCACCCGATCGTTTAGTATGTTGCTATTGCTTTCTTCATGACTTATACATGTTCCTATGACTATGAGATTATGCAACTCCCGTTTGCCGGAGGAACACTTTGTGTGCTACCAAACGTCACAACGTAACTGGGTGATTATAAAGGAGCTCTACAGGTGTCTCCAAAGGTACATGTTGGGTTGGCGTATTTCGAGATTAGGATTTGTCACTCCGATTGTCGGAGAGGTATCTCTGGGCCCTCTCGGTAATGCACATCACATAAGCCTTGCAAGCATTGCAACTAATGAGTTAGTTGCGAGATGATGTATTACGAAACGAGTAAAGAGACTTGCCAGTAACGAGATTGAACTAGGTATTGAGATACCGACGATCGAATCTCGGGCAAGTAACATACCGATGACAAAGGGAACAACGTATGTTGTTATGCGGTCTTACCGATAAAGATCTTCGTAGAATATGTAGGAGACAATATGAGCATCTAGGTTCCGCTATTGGTTATTGACCGGAGACGTGTCTCGATCATGTCTACATTGTTCTCGAACCCGTAGGGTCCGCACGCTTAAGGTTTCAATGACAGTTTCATTATGAGTTTATATGTTTTGATGTACCGAAGGAGTTCGGAGTCCCGAATGAGATCGGGGACATGACGAGGAGTCTCAAAATGGTCGAGACGTAAAGATCGATATATTGGACGACTATATTCGGACATCGGAAAGGTTCCGAGTGATTCGGGTATTTTCGGAGGTACCGGGGAGTTACGGGAATACGAGGAAGAAGCAATGGGCCTTAGTGGGAAGGACCAGGAGGTGGTGTGCGCCCCTCCCAAGCCCAATCCGAATTGGACAAGGGGTTTGGGGCGCGGCCCCTCTCTCCCTTCCTTCCCCTCTTCCCCCCTTTCCCCCCTTCTCCTAGTTGGACTGGGAAAGGAGGAAACCTACTCCAACTAGGAGTAGGAATCCTACTCCCCTGGCGCGCCCCTCCTAGGGCCGGCCTCCTCCCCCCTTGCTCCTTTATATATGGGGGTAGGGGACACCCCATGGACACACAAGTTGATCCTCGTGATCATTTTCTTAGCCGTGTGCGGTGCCCCCTTCCACCATACTCCTTGATAATATTGTAGCGGTGCTTAGGCGAAGCCCTGCGACGGTAGAACATCAAGATCGTCACCACGCTGTCGTGCTGACGGAACTCTTCCCCGACACTTTGCTAGATCGGAGTCCGGGGATCGTCATCGAGCTGAACGTGTGCTAGAACTCGGAGGTGCCGTAGTTTCGGTGCTTGATCGGTCGGGCCGTGAAGACGTACGACTACATCAACCGCGTTGTGCTAACGCTTCCGCTTCCGGTCTACGAGGGTACGTAGACAACACTCTCCCCTTTCGTTGCTATGCATCACCATGATCTTGCGTGTGCGTAGGAATTTTTTTGAAATTACCACGTTCCCCAACAGTGGCATCCGAGCCTAGGTTTTATGTGTTGATGTTATTTGCACGAGTAGAACACAAGTGAGTTGTGGGCGATATAAGTCATACTGCTTACCAGCATGTCATACTTTGGTTCAGCGGTATTGTTGGATGAAGCGGCCCGGACCGACATTACGCGTACGCTTACGCGAGACTGGTTCTACTGACGTGCTTTGCACACAGGTGGCTGGCGGGTGTCAGTTTCTCCAACTTTAGTTGAACCGAGTATGGCTATGCCCGGTCCTTGCGAAGGTTAAAACAACACCAACTTGACAAACTATCGTTGTGGTTTTGATGCGTAGATAAGATTGGTTCTTTCTTAAGCCCGTAGCAGCCACATAAAACTTGCAACAACAAAGTATAGGACGTCTAACTTGTTTTTGCAGGGCATGTTGTGATGTGATATGGTCAAGATGTGATGAGATATAAGTTGTTGTGTGAGATGATCATGTTTTGTTGAAGTTATCGACAACTAGCAAAATCCTTATGGTTGTCTCTCTATTGCATAAGATGCAAGTGCCCAATAATTGCTTTACTTTATCGCTATGCGATAGCAATAGTTGCAAGAGCAATTGTTGGTGAAACGACCATGTGACGACACATTGATATAGATCAAGATGATGGAGATCATGGTGTCATGACGGTGACGATATAGATCATGATAGTACTTTGGAGATAGAGATCAAAGGCGCAAGATGATGATGGCCATATCATGTCACATATTTTGATTGCATATGATGTTTATCTTTTATACATCTTATTTTTTCTTTGTTTGACGGTAGCATTTTAAGATGATCTCTCACTAATTATCAAGAAGTGTTCTCCCTGAGTATGCACCGTTGTGAAAGTTCTTCGTGCTGAGACACCACGTGATGATCGGGTGTGATAGGCTCTACGTTCAAATACAACGGGTGCAAAACAGTTGCACACGCGGAATACTCAGGTTATACTTGATGAGCCAAGCATATACAGATATGGCCTCGGAACACGGAGACCGAAAGGTCGAGCGTGAATCATATAGTAGATATGATCAACATAGTGATGTTCACCATTGAAACTACTCCATCTCACGTGATGATCGGACATGGTTTAGTTGATTTGGATCACGTGATCACTTAGAGGATTAGAGGGATGTCTATCTAAGTGGGAGTTCTTAAGTAATATGATTAATTGAACTTTAATTTATCATGAACTTAGTCCTGGTAGTATTAGCATATCTATGTTGTAGATCAATAGCTCGCGTTGTTGCTTTCATATGTTTATTTTGATATGTTCCTAGAAAAAAATTGTGTTGAAAGATGTTAGTAGCAATGATGCGGATTGGATCCGTAATCTGAGGTTTATCCTCATTGCTGAACAGAAGAATTATATCCTTGATGCACCGCTAGGTGACAGACCTATTGCAGGAGCAGATGCAGACGTTATGAACGTTTGGCTAGCTCAATATGATGACTACTTGATAGTTTAGTGCACCATGCTTAACGGCTTAGAATCGGGACTTCAAAGACGTTTTGAACGTCATGGACCATATGAGATGTTCCAGGAGTTGAAGTTAATATTTCAAGAAAATACCCGAGTTGAGAGATATGAAGTCTCCAACAAGTTCTATAGCTAAAAGATGGAGGAGAATCGCTTAACTAGTGAGCATGTGCTCAGATTGTCTGGGTACTACAATCGCTTGAATCAAGTGGGAGTTAATCTTCCAGATAAGATAGTGATTGACAGAATTCTCTAGTCACCATCACCAAGTTAGTAGAACTTCATGATGAACTATAGTATCCAAGGGATGACGAAAACGACTCCCGAGCTTTTCATGATGATGAAATCGATGAAGGTAGAAATCAAGAAAGAGCATCAAGTGTTGATGGTTGACAAGATCACTAGTTTCAAGAAAAGGGCAAAGGAAAAAAGGGGAACTTCAAGAAGAACGGCAAGCAAGTTGCTGCTCAAGTGAAGAAGCCCAAGTCTGGTCCTAAGCCTGAGACTAAGTGCTTCTACTGCAAAGGGACTGGTCACTGGAAGCGGAACTACCCCAAGTGATTGGCGGATAAGAAGGATGGCAAAGTGAACATAAGTATATTTGATATACATGTTATTGATGTGTACTTTACTAGTGTTTATAGCAACCCCTCAGTATTTGATACTACTTCAGTTGCTAAGATTAGTAACTCAAAACGGGAGTTGCAGAATAAACAGAAACTAGTAAAGGGTGAGGTGACGATGTGTGTTGGAAGTAGTTCCAAGATAGATATGATCATCATCGCACACTCCCTATACTTTCGGGATTAGTGTTGAACCTAAATAAGTGTTATTTGGTGTTTGCGTTGAGCATGAATATGATTTGATCATGTTTATTGTAATATGGTTATTCATTTAAGTAAAAGAATAAATTGTTGTTCTGTTTACATGAATAAAACCTTATATGGTTACACACCCAATGAAAATAGTTCGTTGGATCTCGATCGTAGTGTTACACATATTCATAATATTGAAGCCAAAAGATGCAAAGTTAATAATGATAGTGCAACTTATTTGTGGCACTGCCGTTTAGGTCATATCGGTGTAAAGCGCATGAAGAAACTCCATACTGATGGACTTCTGGAACCACTTGATTATGAATCACCTGGTACTTGCGAGCCGTGCCTCATGGGCAAGATGACTAAAACGCCGTTCTCCAGTACTATGGAGAGAGCACCAGATTTGTTGGAGATCATACATACAGATGTATGTGGTCCGATGAATGTTGAAGCTCGCGGCGGGTATCGTTATTTTCTGACCTTCACAGATGATTTGAGCAGATATGGGTATATCTACTTGATGAAACATAAGTCTGAAACATTTGAAAAGTTCAAATAATTTCAGGGTGAAGTGGAAAATCATCATGACAAGAAAATAAGGTTTCTACGATCTGATCACAGAGACAAATATTTGAGTTACGAGTTTGGTCTTCAATTAAAATAATGTGGAATAGTTTCACAAACTCATGCCACCTGGAACACCACAGCATAATGGTGTGCCCGATCGTCATAAATGTACTTTATTGGATATAGTGCAATCTATGATGTCTCTTACCAATTTACCACTATCATTTTGGGGTTATGCATTAGAGACAGCTACATTCACATTAAATAGGGTACCATCTAAATCTGTTGAGACGACACCGTATGAACTATGGTTTGGCAAGAAACCTAAGCCGTCGTTTCTTAAAGTTTGAGGTTGCAATGCTTATGTGAAAAAGTTTCAACCTGATAAGCTTAAACCCAAATCGGAGAAGTGCATCTTCATAGGATACCCAAAAGAAAATGTTGGGTACACCTTCTATCACAGATCCGAAGGCAAGATATTCATTGCTGAGAATGGATCCTTTCTAGAGAAGGAGTTTCTCTCGAAATAAGTGAGTGGGAGGAAAGTAGAACTTGATGAGGTAACTGTACCTGCTCCCTTATTGGAAAGTAGTTCATCACAGAAATCTGTTCCTGTGACTACTACACCAATTAGTGAGGAAGCTAATGATGATGATCATGTAACTTCAGATCAAGTTACTACCGAACCTCGTAGGTAAACCAGAGTGAGATCTGCACCAGAGTGGTACAGTAATCCTGCTCTGGAGGTCATGTTACTTGACAATGAAGAACCTATGAACTATGAGGAAGCGATGATGAGCCCAGATTCCGCGAAATGGTTTGAGGCCATGAAATCTGAGATGGGATCCATGTATGAGAACAAAGTGTGGACTTTGGTTGACTTGCCCGATGATCGGCAAGCAATTGAGAATAAATGGATCTTCAAGAGGAAGACAGATGCTGATAGTAGTGTTACTAACTACAAAGCTAGAATTGTCGCAAAAGGTTTTCGACAAGTTCAAGGTGTTGACTATGATGAGAGTTTCTCACTCGTATCTATGCTTAAGTCTGTTCAAATCATGTTAGCAATTGCCGCATTTTTATGAAATCTGGCAAATGGATAAACAAAACTACATTCCTTAATGGATTTAAAGAAGAGTTGTATATGATGCAACCAGAAGGTTTTGTCAATCCTAAAGGTGCTAACAAAATATGCAAGCTCCAGCGATCCATCTATGGACTGGTGCAAGCATCTCGGAGTTGGAATATATGCTTTGATAAGTTGATCAAAGCATATAGTTTTATACAGACCTGCGGTGAAGCCTGTATTTACAAGAAAGTGAGTGGGAGCACTACAACATTTCTGATAAATATATGTGAATGACATATTGTTGATCGGAAATAATGTAGAATTATTCTGCAAAGCATAAAGGAGTGTTTGAAAGGACTTTTTTTAAAGAAAGACCTCGAAGAAGCTGCTTACATATTGAGCATCAAGATCTATAGAGATAGATCAAGACGCTTGATAAGTTTTTTTTCAATGAGTACATACCTTGACAATATTTTGAAGTAGTTCAAAAATGGAACAGTCAAAGAAAGAGTTCTTGGCTGTGTTACAAGGTGTGAAATTGAGTAAGACTCAAAGCCCGACCACGGCAGAAGATAGAAAGAGAGTGAAAGTCATTCCCTATGCCTCAATCATAGGTTCTATAAAGTATGACATGCTGTGTACCTACTGTATACCCTACATTGTGTTAAGCAAGGGAGTACAATAGTGATCTAAGAGTAGATCACTGGACAGCGGTCAAAATTATCCTTAGTGGAATAAGGATATGTTTCTCGATTATGGAGGTGGCAAAAGGTTCGTCGTAAAGGGTTACATCGATGCAAGATTTGACACAGATCTGGATGACTCTAAGTCTCAATCTGGATGCATATTGAAAGTGGGAGCAATTAGCTAGAGTAGCTCCGTGCAGAGCATTGTTGACATAGATATTTGCAAAATACTTACGGATCTGAATATGACAGACTTGTTGACTAAAATTATCTCACAAACAAAACATGATCACACCTTAGTACTCTTTGGGTGTTAATCACATAGCGATGTGAACTAGATTACTGACTCTAGTAAACCCTTTGGGTGTTGGTCACATATCGATGTGAACTATGGGTGTTAACCACATAAAGATGTGAACTATTGATGTTAGATCACATGGCGATGTGAACTAGATTATTAACTCTAGTGCAAGTGGGAGACTGAAGGAAATATGCCCTAGAGGCAATAATAAAGTTATTATTTATTTCCTTATTTCATGATAAATGTTTATTATTCATGATAGAATTGTATTAACCGGAAACATAATACTTGTGTGAATACATAGACAAACTAAACGTCACTAGTATGCCTCTACTTGACTAGCTCGTTGATCGAAGATGGTTATGTTTCCTAACCATATACATGTGTTGTCATTTGATTAACGGGATCACATCATTAGGAGAATGATGTGATTGACATGACCCATTCCATTAGCTTAGCACCCGATCGTTTAGTATGTTGCTATTGCTTTCTTCATGACTTATACATGTTCCTACGACTATGAGATTATGCAACTCCCGTTTGCCAGAGGAACACTTTGAGTGCTACCAAACATCACAACGTAACTGGGTGATTATAAAGGAGCTCTACAGGTGTCTCCAAAGGTACATGTCGGGTTGGCGTATTTCGAGATTAGGATTTGTCACTCCGATTGTCGGAGAGGTATCTCTGGGCCCTCTCGGTAATGCACATCACATAAGCCTTGCAAGCATTGCAACTAATGAGTTAGTTGCGAGATGATGTATTACGAAACGAGTAAAGAGACTTGCCAGTAACGAGATTGAACTAGGTATTGGGATACCGACGATCGAATCTCGGGCAAGTAACATACCGATGACAAAGGGAACAACATATGTTGTTATGTGGTCTTACCAATAAAGATCTTCGTAGAATATATATAGGAGCCAATATGAGCATCCAGGTTCCGCTACTGGTTATTGACCGGAGACGTGTCTCGGTCATGTCTACATTGTTCTCGAACCCGTAGGGTCCGCACGCTTAAGGTTTCAATGACAGTTTCATTACGAGTTTATATGTTTTGATGTACCGAAGGAGTTCAGAGTCCCGGATGAGATCGGGGACATGACGAGGAGTCTCTAAATGGTCGAGACGTAAAGATCGATATATTGGACGACTATATTCGGACATCGGAAAGGTTCCGAGTGATTCGGGTATTTTCGGAGGTACCGGGGAGTTACGGGAATACGAGGAAGAAGCAATGGGCCCTAATGGGCCTTAGTGTGAAGGACCAGGAGGTGGCGCGCGCCCCTCCCAAGCCCAGTCCGAATTGGACAAGGGGTTTGGGGCGCGGCCCCTCTCTCCCTTCCTTCCCCTCTTCCCCCTTTTCCCCCCTTCTCCTAGTTGGACTAGGAAAGGAGGAAACCTACTCCAACTAGGAGTAGGAATCCTACTCCCCTGGCGCGCCCCTCCTAGGGACGGCCTCCTCCCTCCTTGCTCCTTTATATATGGGGGCAGGGGGGCACCCCATGGACACACAAGTTGATCCTCGTGATCGTTTTCTTAGCCGTGTGCGGTGCCCCCTTCCACCATACTCCTCGATAATATTGTAGCGGTGCTTAGGCGAAGCCCTGCGACGGTAGAACATCAAGATCGTCACCACGCCATCATGCTAACGGAACTCTTCCCCGACACTTTGCTGGATCGGAGTCCGGGGATCGTCATCGAGCTGAACGTGTGCTAGAACTCGGAGGTGCCGTAGTTTCGGTACTTGATCGGTCGGGCCGTGAAGACGTACGACTACATCAACCGCATTGTGCTAACGCTTCCGCTTCCGGTCTACGAGGGTACGTAGACAACACTCTCCCCTCTCGTTGCTATGCATCACCATGATCTTGCGTGTGCGTAGGAATTTTTTTTAAATTACTACGTTCCCCAACAAATTGTTCAGCATCATATGCAACTAAAAGTATTCATGACTCAGCTCACTTTTATGGCCGAGTGAATGGAGATTCTACAGGAGTGTATGTGTCTAATATTGCAGGAGATGAGGTGACTTTGGCTGCGTTAAAAAGCTTAGCGCAAAATAAGAAGATTACCACTCTTCGCCTTGAGCAACATGATAAAGGTTTGGTTCCTGATTATGAGGCAATAAAAGCTAGGGTTTTGAAAGAAGATGAAGTGTTACCGATTGATCAAATTGGCATGAGAAAATATTCAACAACAGTGCACATGTCTTCACCTATCATTGCAGCATGTTATACACCCCCTATACAATCGCAAAATTTCGGCAACATCAATTCATTGCCGAAAGATCATAAAAGTATTGGGGGGCAAGCTGATCCAAGCAGGGCTGAGTTTAAAGAAAAACATGTGGCCCAAGTGGACAAGATCAAGCCAAAGCTCACAGGGAATAGCGTCAACGAATTTACTACGCCAACTCTTGAGGAATTACCAGCAGAATATCGACATGCTTACGAAGCACTCATGAAGAAACGTGGAGTGGAATATTTGCAAGAATACGTCAAGTGCCTTCCTCCATGTAGCAACCATGTTGGCTCCTTTGCAATTTTGGGGAAAGATAAAAAAGAAGCTTTGCAAGAAAATCGTCAAGAAAGGGTTCACTCGGCTAATACGGTTGATTCGGTTGAAACTGAGTCAAATATGACTAAGTCATCTACAGCTGAGTTGAACAGCTCCTTTTGTGACAAGACAATGGTGGATTCAATTGAAACCAAATTGACCACTGAGACGTTTAAGGCCGAGTGCATTGCATCGAGCCAGCCGAGCGCATCGTGTCAGTCGAGTGCATCACCGGCTAAAGCCGCTAGAGCCGAGTGCATCAAGCCAGTTATTGCTGCGTGTACCAAAATAGAAGATGCAAGCTTCACCGAGCAAAAGAACGGTAAACGCAACAAATTGGCCGTGCTCGATTTTTCTGGATGTGAGGGAGCTTACATGCTGCCCTATGAGTTCCGTGCCAAAGAAATTGATGAGCATCAAGAGCAAAGTTATGTGGCCAAACAAAGTTTGACTAGTGACAAAGACCAAGAACCAGAGCGTGCAGCTGAACGAAGTATAGCTGACGAAGAGCGGCCGAGTGGAATCCATTCGGGTAATCCGAGTGAAATCTACTCGGGAAATCCAAGTCAAATCTATTCAGGCAATCCGAGTGATGAGGCACGAGATCCAGAAAAAGAGGAAGATGCATTCGAGAATTATTCAGACGTGGAGCAAGGTATTGTTCCAGTGGTGCAACCATCTTCTCGTTCCAACGACTTCACAAAGGTACACCTAGCCAAGAGTTTACTCAGTTTTCGATTCGGTCAAAATCATATTGTTGATGCACCCGTTAGTAAGATTCTAATTAATTTTGAAAGACCGATCGAGATGAGTAATCTGTTTGTTTCGAATTATCTTGTTACTAATCATGCTGATCAACACATGGCACCATTCATAGAGGCTAATAGTGACAACTTATCGCAACCAAAGTTTTTCCCGTCATGCCGACTGAACTTTATATTCATATGGGCAACTTTGTTTGTTTCATGCCTGGCTAACATTTGGTCTCAGATGAGACGTATATTCTGTAATTATTTTGGTTGCAGGAGTATAAAGCCAGGTTCAAAGTTCTCCAGGATAGCCGATTCAAGAGCATCGGGAAAGGAGGACGAAAATCAATGCATAGACGAGTCGGATGATGTTAAACTGACACCGCTCGGTTGTTTTGTATCGAAGCCGGTATCACAATATCGGCTAATGGACCAGGAGTGTACGTCCAGTGCAGTCATAGTGGATCACATCATCGGTACATCGCTGACTAATCTTATTATTATAATTGATCACGATGTCGAGCCGTCAAGACAAGAGCCAACGCAATGTTCGTTCAAGCAAAATGTCAAAGATTGCAACATGATCCATCAAGTCAAGCAATAGGACAAGATAGGACGATTGGAGTTTGTTGAGGCACGATCATTTGGACAGTCGGATCATTTTGACGGCCATCAAATGTTGACTCGGCTATCTTCAGCCGATTTATCTAAAAGTGGACATGTACACGTCAATGATGATGGGGTCAAGTCTTCGAGCAAGGATATTGTTAAAAAGTGCATCAAGAACAATCTTGAAGACGGAAATTCCATCAAAGCTACAATGATAACATCTAGCACTGGGGGCAACAGGAGAATTCAAAGACCAGTGCACGCACAACCAAAGAAAGCAAATGCCATGGTAAGCACAAAAGCAAAAACCGAAAGTCACTTTCGTGCAGTTATTAGAAAAGTACCAAAAGATAAGTGAGGCAAAGAGTGCTTATCGGCCGAGTGAAGCAAAAGCATCGAAGTCACCCCCAAGGCATAAATCTGAAGACTTGGATCGGCAAAGGAAGACGTTGAGCAAGCAGACTTCATATCCTGCTTTTGGGCCGCCAATGCCAATGTCGTGGATGCCTCCCTACGATCATGTAAATCCATATCCATCATGGGGCACGTATGATACAAGGGCAAATTATCCATCTTATTTTAGATCATCTCGCCAACATTATGCAGCTCCAAAAAGATCAACATTTGATGAACAATCACACGTCAAAGACCGTTTCAATCATAAGGAATCGGTCCAGAGCTCAAGGAACAAGAAAGAGGTGGTCAAGCAAGTGTACCAGGTCAAGAAAGATGGTCGTAAGTGTGCTACTTCAGATTTGTTCTCAAATAACAAAGAGCCAATTAAAGTATTGACATTGGCTACAAAAGGCAACAAGGCAAGTCAATCAAGTGCCAAATCTGAAGGGAAGAAGTTGAGAGTGCACAAGGCCAAAAAAGAGTTGGCATTGGTTGAAACGAAATCACAGCCAACGTTCTCACTCGGCTTAGCACATTGGCAAGAGAAGGAATTACAAAGACTTAGTGCACATGAGTTGGGAAAGAAGAACATGGCATGGGTTCCCAAGAGGAGCAGTCAAAATAGAAATGATGTCTGACCTTCTATTGCAACAAGTGTTAAAAAGGTGAAGAAAGAAAAGGATGGCCGCAAGAGTGCTATTTCAAAGCCGACTCCAAATGACAAAAAGCCAGTCGGGCCTATGTTGGCTGCTAAGGACAAGAAAGTGAAGCGAATAAAATTCAAGGATCCAATAGTCAAGTTTGGACAGGCCAAGCAAGAGATGCCCAAAGTCAGGAAGAATTTGCCAGTGCATAAACCAAAGTCCCAGCCGGGACGCCCACTCAGCTTACGATATTCGCAACAGAACAAGCTAAAACGTCTTAGGGCCAAAGAGCTGGAGAAGAGGAACATGGCCTGGGTTCCTAAGGGAAATCCTCGAGTCAAGAGCAGCATCACATCTCCTGTTGTGAAGCCAGCAGAAATAAGGGAGTACAAGTGTAAAGCCCGTAGGCGAGGACGACAATTTTCATATAGGAGACTCCAGGAGGCATCTCATCCATATTCTTCAATCGTACCATCAAAATCAACGCTATGGAATTTATCCTCAGCCGAAACATCTGACTTATTTCGGCTATTCACACTTTGGTGGACGGACTCCCGAGCACTTTTGAGATAAGAACGCATGGCCGATATTTGCATATCACCCTCAGAATTCATTGTGTTGACAAACCCGGCATCTGGCTAACGCTGTTCACCATGGTTGATTTCCTACTCCTGTAGCTGATGCTCAGTGTTTGCCAATACTGGCGAGGCCAACTTAATTATTGAGTCGACCACCAATCAAGGGTCTAGTGCATAAAAGAGCCCCAACTCCAAATGTTATTTATTTGCAGGATTCAAGTCAGGAGACAGACGTTGTTCGGCGGAGGCTTGATGGTGTACTTTGATAACGAGTTGAGTCGCCGAACAGTTGACGGTATTCCTTTGAGGTGCATGGTCATAATCGTTCGGCAACCGTCTTCGTTGAAGGGTTCTAATATTCCCAGGGAATGCTTGGACAAATGCAAGGTCCAGATTGACATAAGAAACTTACGTGGAAGCCTTTGTGATATCCAATTGTTGTTTTCAGACAACTATTATCCAAGAGGCTCTACTGAAGAAGCAACAAACATGAGCATATGGATGATTAAAATTATCATACTCAACATGCACAGCCGATGGAGTGTTGACATCGTGCTTAAACATTACCCTAAGCAAGGTATTTTCTGGCACGCAAGCTCTGCCAGAAAACAGGGGGGCATGTGTTGACACCTGATTTTGGCAAGATATAGATTGCAATGAATATGGTCTCGAGTGAACGGGTTTTCAACATGAAAAGATTCACGTCACCGAGTGGAACAACTTTGATGTTTCGGTTATATTCATTCGACCTTATCTTACGGACCGAAACTATACTCCGAGTGTCATAATTCAATGTTTCGAGTGGTTTTTGGCCAATCACGTCTTCAATATGACCTCGGATGAAGGAGCACTCTTAAGGAATTGTCTTTGTCTCGTCGAGCCAATCGATTTTGATATATAAATCATCTCAATCCGAGTTCATATGCAAAAGTTAGAGGCAATACACTGCAGACCGAACCTCAACGGAAATATGGCGCGAGGTGCCACACACTTGTCTGATAGGTTGCGCGAGTAATTCGGCCATGAAGGAAGCCTTGAATCAAAAAACCTTCAACACGAAAAAGTTTTGTCTCGTCGAGCCGATCATTTTTCATATAAAGTTTGTCTCAATCCGAGGTTGTATGCAACCTGGAGAGACAAATCAAGATCAGGCCGTGTTTTCAGTCGGGAAATCCGAGTGAAAAGTTTACCATCCGAGTGAAAACCTACCGATCAAGTAAAAGGTCGAGTGAAAACTTATTGATTGAGTAAAAGATTGGCTTCCGAGTGAAAATATAGTAATCCGAGTGAAATTATCATCCGAGTGAAGTTATTCTGAGTGAAAAGATTACCGTCGGAATGAAAACTTGACATTCGAGTAAGATATTGCCTTCCGAGTGAAATATAGTCATCCGAGTGAAAGATTGTCTTCCGAGTGAAATTATAGTCATCTGAGTGAAAGATTATCTTCCGAGTGAAAGACTCTAACATCCGAGTGAAAAGGTCCAATCGGACGAAAAACTCTAATATCCGAGTGGATGAGCTCGGATCCGAGTGAAACTGAAGATGTGCCCGAAAGGTAATCCAGATGACCTCGGATGGAAAAGTGATCAACACGAAAGTTGTGCGCATTGTCAAAATGGTGAACTTTGGTTTTGGAGTCATTATCATCTGATATAGTATACGGCCTGTAAGTTCACTACGAGACTCGGACAATCTAGTCCGTTACATAACCGAGTCCGACTGGATATTAAAGATGGCTTCGTAGAATATTCAAGATGGTCTTATTTGGATAAGTGTTCAACATAAGAATTGTTCGTATCGTCGAGGCGCACAAGTTTCATATTTGGGTTGTCTTGATCGGAGGTCATATGCAAACTCGGCGGCCCGCGCAAGGAGGAAGACAGAAGTTGGGCCAGATTCAGACTGAATCCGAGTTGGAATAGAATTAGGACTCTAGGACGTGAAGTGATGTAATTTTTTGTAAGGAAAGCCTATATGAATCCTTTGCTTGTACGGGACGTCCAGCCACCTCTTATATATGTTGGGGGTGATGGCCGATTGAACAACACCAATCGAACCAATCAATCTATTACACTTTTGTGTTTATCTATCTTTATCCCCTACCCTTGTATCTTTATTTCTCGTTATTCGTTCGTTCTTCGCGTTGGAGGTCAGCGATCCACGAGGCTCTAGGGGCGAGCGAATCGACCTAGGGCAGCCCATAGCCGCCGCACTCCCTGACGGGGTCCCTCCCGGGTGTGTGGGGTTTCGGGTCTTCAAAAGCGCCCGCTGATTGTCTTGTGTATCGCGCTGTCGGTCGGGTCTCCTTCGACGTGAGCTGCGGTGCATCACCCCCGGCGTCGAGGGTACACATGACGTGTTCGTGTGTCAACAGCGGCGTATTGTTTGGCCGAGGCCGGGCATGACCCAGGAAAGTGTGTCTGGCAGGAGTAAATCGGGCGTGGTGGGTAAGTTGGTGCACCCCTGTAGGGAAGAAAACATCTATCGATAGCCTGTCCTACGATAACAGACACTTGGAGTTGTATCCCGATCGATACAACTAGAACTGGATACTTGAGATGAGAAATGGATATGAGAAATGGATAATATGGCTCTGGGATTGCTTTCTCATAGGGAGTCGAGAAAGGATCTCTAGCCGAGGTTGATAACACTACTACTACTTTACTGTATGCTAGTCTGCACTCTTCTAATGCTGCAAGACCGCTGAAGATGCTGAAGATGCTAGTCTTCGATAGGACTAAGCTCTCCCCTCTATTCTGGCATTCTGCAGTTCAGTCCACATACACTACTCATTTCATTGACACCAATGCATATGTAATGTAGATCCTTGCTTGCTGAGTACTTTGGATGAGTACTCATAGTTGCTTTGCTCCCTCTTTTCTCCCTTTTCTATTCCTCTCGGATGTCGCAACCAGATGGTGGAGCCCAGGATCCATACGACACCACTGACGACTACTACAACCCCGAGGGTGCCTACTACTACGTGAAGGCCGCCGACGACCAGGAGTAGTTAGGAGGCTCCCAGGCAGGAGGCCTTGCCTTTTTCGATCGTTGTTGCTTTTGTGCTAGCCTTCTTAAGGAAAACTTGTCTAACCTATGTATGTACTCAGATATTGTTGCTTCCGCTGACTCTTGTGTATTCAAGCTTATGTATTCGAGCCCTCGAGGCCCCTGGCTTATAATATAAAGCTTGTATTATTTTAATTTGTGTCTAGAGTTGTGTCGTGATATCTTCCCGTGAGTCCTTGATCTTGATCGTACACATTTGCGTGTATGATTAGTGTACGATTGAATCGAGGGCGTCACATGCACTCATCAAATACAAGTTTCACAACAAAATACGAGTACTACTAAAAAACAATATCATCATGTTTCAGTCATCATACAATCACCAAACACAAATCAACATACATAATAAGTGATGTTCTCACTGCAAAATACTAAACAATAACTTCATCAGGTTTCAGTCATCATGCAATCAGCAAACACAAATTCACATAGATAATAAGTCATCTTCTCACATGAAAATACAAAAGAAAACAATCTAATCATCATCTGCATCAACAGTGTCGACATCTTCACCATGTGTATCAACCCGAATCGTAATTCCCCCATGTGTCATCTTCTTCTCACCATCAATGTCCTTGAACGTTGGCTGCTTATTGATCAACTCATCTACTTCCACACCCTGACAACCAATCTTTTCTCCAAGCTTATTGATGTGTTGGTCCTCAAACGTATCATAAACATCCATGGTGGCACATGAAACGAGTTCCTCAGCGCTTAAGTAGTAGTGTAAGCACCATCTTGCTGTACAAATTCATGAAACAAATTCCTCTGCTCAAACTTTTGCAATACTCTCCAACCTTGGTTACCTGAAACTGTGTCTTCCAAGAAAATATATGTTTGGCTTGATTTTCCAAAATATAAGGCTCGTCGGTGTGGTGCAGCGCCTTGACATCCATGGCTTTGAAATAAGCATCCACTTTGGGTTTTGAGATGTTGGCAAACTGGTTATACCAACAATAGCAAAACAGAACCACACACTGATGAACCTCAAAACTTGAGATATACCGCAACTGAACAATGTCTGTTATGTTAGCATACATTTCAGTTGCCACTTTCTGGTGCGTATCCGTGCTCATGGTGGCACTGTTTTGTGTCTTCCTACCTTCTTCATGTGCAAGAGTATTATAGCGCACATCTCCAACAACGCGAGATGCATAATATCTTACCCAAGTATCAGGACCCGTTGCTAGTGCGTAAAGGGTATCACTAACTACCTGTCCCTCCTTCCGCATCTTCTTAACCTATGGTTAGAAATTAGACAAGTTGATCATCTTATGTACTCAATATATTAAAAAAACAACACTTCAGCTTACACAGCTCTTCAACCATTTCGCAAATCCTTCCCTAACCCGTTTCTTGGATTTTGCGCCAGTAACTCCTCTTCGTACATGATGCAGAACATAGTGATCACGTCAAATATCTAAATATATAAGATGTGATGCAAGTTTAGTAGATTACAATGTATAAGTTGTAGTAGCACTTACTCGATATACGGCAGAATCTCAGGACAGTTATTCAACACATACCAAACCATATTGTCCAAATCTTTAGGTTTGTCATCTTGTCGACTCTTCCCTGTTACTCAAACAGCGGGATCAAAAACATTGAGCTCTGGATTTTTTTCGCCCACCTTTTTGCTAGGCTGATTAGTTGTTTCAATTTATCTTGAGAAGAGTGTCAATGCTTCTGTAGCAATGTAGGCCTCTCTAATGGAACCCTCGGGTCTAGCTCTGTTCCTATCATAGCCCTTGAAAGTGCCTAACCGCTTTTCAATATGGTACATCTATCCATACTGTACTGGACCTCTAAGTAGTGCCTCATCAGGTTGACGAACAACCAAATGCACCATCACATCAAAGAAGGCTGGAGGATATATCTTCTCAAGGTCACATAGATACTTGGTACCTGGTTTTTAAGATGCTCCACAACATCTATATATCATGATATTTCTACTGCAGAGTTTCCGGAAGAATTTTTCCAATGCTGCAACTGCTCTGTATAAGTCAGGGCGTAGCAATCCTTTAAGGAGAATAGGTAAAACCCTTTGAAGTAGGACGTGGCAGTCATGAGTTTTCAACCCTTCTACCTTGGTTCCATCTCCACTGATTCTCTTTTCGGGGTTGGAAGCAAATGCATATGGGAATCTCACACGTGATAGGACCTTGCAGAATTCTTTTTTTCTTGTCCAAGACGTGATGCACCATCATCTTTCACATACAAATCAGATCTGATACACATGTGTGTCAAATCAACCCTAGATTTTAAGGTATCTTTTGTCTTGCCTTCAACATTTATCCCTATTAAGAAGTGTGCCGATAGTGCTGTCACATATATTTTCTCGATGTGCATCGCATCAAGATTATGCCGCAGATCCAAATCTGTCCAATACTCCAAGTCCCACAAAGTGGCCGTCCAGGTAAACATTAATCTATCTTCTGCGTCTCATGCTTCCTTTCTCCGCTACCATTATCAGGATGGTTTTCTAGTGTAATATGCCCGACCTTCTTTAATTCCTCCTGCAACTCCTCACCGGTGAGCCTCATTGGCGCATTACGATTTTCATGATCGGCTCTAAACACAACTTTTCGGTATTTTTGAAGACGCGGCTTGTCCTTGTCAAGGAAATGGCGGTATCCAATGTAACAGACCTTGCTAAGTATTACGAATGACAGCGGATTCTTATCACGGTGAACACATGCATTGTAACCATGTGTCGTTCGCCCTAACATAGTGTGCAAAGCCAGATAATCATGGACGCACCAAATTATAACATCATGTAGAATGAAATCAGTTGGTGGCCTGCTATATAGGTCTCAAGTGAGAACACCCCTCCATAGCTTTTGAAGTTCCTCCACAACAGGCTCCATGAATACATCAAAATTCTTTCTAAGACCTTTTGGACCTGGGATGAGCAAGACCATGATGTAGTTTGATTATTTGATCGAGACATTTGGTGGCATGTCGCAAGGGATAACAAGCACTGGCCACATGCTATATGTGCCGCTCTGGTGGCCAACTGGGTTGAATCCATATGTATCTAAGCCAAGACTAATGTTTCTCAGCTCAACAGCAAAATCTTTGTGTTTCTTATTGAAACTTGTCTAGTCACTACCATGAGATGGATGACTCATTACATTCAGATCTTTGTACTCCTAATTCCTAGAATGCCACAGTACATTCTCTTTTGTTTGAGCATTATGAAACAACCTCTGCATCTTGGTATAATTGAAAAATGTCTCAAAACCTTATGAGGAATCCTTTTCACTGCATCGCCATCTTTCCATCTTGATGATTTACATTTTGGGCATTTACTTAAGTTGGCATAATCCTTTCAGCATAGAACACAATTATTCTTGCAAACATGGATCACATCATATTTAATTCCAACCGCACAAAGAAAATTCTTTACTTTACTATAGATGTGTGACATCTCAGACACAACCAAGTAACAATCGCGAAAAACAGTCATCATCGCATCCAATGATTTGTTGGTCATCCACTGAGATGTCTTCACCTCAAAAAAGCTGACCATATATAGCTAAAAATACTGACAACTTACTACCTGCGCTGACTGCGTTGCATTGCTCCAACACATGGCCCATCATTTTTCTTGTAGTACTCTCTCTGTTCCAAATTACTCGTCGTGAGTAATTTGAAACGGAAGGAGTATATGTGTAAGCTCTCGAAATGTGCGAGCATTTCATAAAACGATTTTGCGATTTCTAACCCCTTCTCTCCTCCTCAACTTGAGGTGCTTTCTTCTGCCCTCGCGAACCCTTCCCTTGATTCCCATCACCACTAAATTGTCTTTTTCCCTGGTTCCCAGCACCATTGGACTTTGCAAATTTGAATTTTGAGATGCGGTCACATGATATGGTGACTTGTCCATCAACCCTAACAGCTGCCCGGGCCCATTTTGCCAGCTCGGACGCTTCCAAAATCTCCAATCGCCGGCACCTCGCCTAGGACTGACTGGGTCGACTGCACCGCGGCGGGTGAGCGTGTCGGAGCCGACCCGGATCTTCTCTTCTCGCAAGGAGGAAGAGGCGGAGGGTGGAAGCTTCTAGAACCAGCCGGCCGCGATGGGAGACGCCGCCTCCGCCGCGCAGCCTCCGCCCGCGGCGTCGCCCGCCTTCTCCTACCTGGCCGTGTTCGGCAACTGCCCGCTCATCGCCGCCGTGCTGGCCTTCGCCATCGCCCAGTCCATCAAGGTCTTCACCACATGGTACGCCTCTCTCTCGCACGCTTCACCCGCCCTACCCTGCCATCCGGCGCCGGCTGGATCTGAGCTCTCCGTCACGGGATCCGTGAGCGCGTGTGTAGGTACAAGGAGAACCGGTGGGACGCGAAGCAGCTTGTGGGGTCCGGGGGGATGCCGTCTTCGCACTCGGCCACCGTCACCGCGCTCGCAGTCGCCGTCGGCCTACAGGAAGGGTTCAGCAGCTCGCTCTTCGCCACCGCTGCCATCTTCGCCTCTGTGGTTAGCGCTGTTTCTCTCTTGAGTCTTGATTGTTCTAGCTGTTAGAAATGTTGGATCTTTCGATGATGGGTCCTCGATCTGACGAGTAGTATCCTTTTCTGGTAAATAATTTGGTAAACCTACACATCATTTCGTTCATTTCTTGGATCACTTCAGTAGCTAAATTTTAGTCAAGACTGAAGTTTTAGTAGAAAACCTAAAGACGGCATATCTTGGTTCAGTCATTACTATAATAGAAAGTACAGTACACATGAGAAGAAAATGCAAGCGCCTTAAACACCTGAAATCTCTGATTACATAGAGGATAATATATGCGGTTGGGGGCATGGTGTGGCCATGGTGATGATATTGTCTTACTTTGTTTGCGAACTTGAGCAAACAAGTACTCCCTCCGTTCCTAAATATAAGTCTTTTTAGAGATTTCAACAAGTGACTACATACGGAGCAAAATGAGTGAATCTACACTCTAAAATATGTCTACATACATTCGTATGTTGTAGTCCATTTGAAATGTCTAAAAAGACTTATATTTAGGAATGGAGGGAGTAGAAAGTAGGACAGTAGCAAGCATGAGAAAATCACCCCTACTTGTGTATAAGTAGTACTGAAAATCAATCGTGTGGAGGAGTTCATCACAAGGTACAGCCATACAAACAGATAGTCTCTCCGCCTAATCTCACGGCTGTATTTTTATTTTTTTAACTCCCCTACGTCTTGCATAGTGGTATCCCGACGAGCTTGTCATGTTGCTTATGATTCCATGCCATCTTCAGAAAATGCAGCACTCTGTATTACATATGCGCTACTTTTTTTTCATCATCTTCGCTAAAGCCATCTTTCTGGCAATGCAAATTTGCAGGTGATGTATGATGCTTTTGGTGTTAGGCTACATGCAGGGAGGCAAGCAGAGGTACTATCTGAAACCTTCAAATATTTGTAACTACTCAAAAGTAAAATAATTTATGGACGCAAAGGATCATGTCAAATAAATACTGGTAGCAACGAACGACTTTATGAATGGCAAGTGGTGGCCCATTGCTAAAACTACGGTCTCTTATTCAGCTAGAAAATTGCAAATCTAGCTGGAAGCCTAGAACAATCTAGGCTTTGTTGCATTGTTGACATGTTGTAACACTTTGTAGTCTCATTAGTAAGTACCGTATGTACTTCCTTGCTTGTTTTGTTGCTTATGTCCACTTAAATAGCTCATACAACAAATTATACTCGCTATTTGAAGTAACATTTTACCACAGAAGGAGTAACATTATTTGAAGTAACAAATTAGGTGATCACCAACAAATTATGTCCACTTAAATAGCTCATGGAGTAACATTTCACCACAGAAGTCATTGGTGATCTGTGCCTTTAGTTAAAAGGCCATGCTATTATTAATTCCATATGCATAACCTGGGAAGCACCATAATTTTCAGTTTAGTATATTCACTATTTTTCTGCTCTTCTGGTGATGCTTCTATCTCCTTTCAGTTATAACTTGTTTTAAATATATTTCTAGGTCTTGAATCAAATTGTATACGAGCTACCATCAGAGCATCCACTTGCTGAAACAAGACCGTTGCGAGAGCTCATAGGACACACACCTCCTCAGGTTTGATCTGTTGCTCCCTTATCAACCATGCTAAGGAAGATGAATGCCTAATTCTTCATGAACTAACACATGGTACTTGCACACAAGTGCATGAAGTGATAGTCCCTGTCCCGTCATATTTGCTTCTTACCTGATGAAAGTGCACGAAACCATGGGACACATTCAACATTCTTGGTGTCACATATGTATTTATTGACTTGTATCTTATCAGGTTTTTGCTGGCGCGGTGCTTGGATTTGCAGTAGCCACATTTACGGGGATGATGGCTGGGCTTGGTAATAGTGGTTGATTCTCTTGACCGGTGGATGCACGGTCTCCATAGCTTCAGCATTACTTGCATTGAAGTGTTAGAATACATACAAATTGGGTTTATGGTTTCAGGAGGCTAGCTTGTTCTAGATGATGCTTTTTGTATAGGTGTATTTACTTTGCTGCAATTCAGCTTCTCGAGAAAGAGAGAAACTGTCCCATTCTTTTGTAACTAACTGGCAAATAACCATTTTGTTATATTCTGATGTTGTTGATGTGAAATTTGGTAGCTATAAAGCATACCATTTAACTATTTCTTGGTTGTTTTTTTTTTCCTTCCGAATCAGTTGGTTCTAATTGAATAGAAGTACAAGACAATCGGAACCCTTTGGTACTCCAAAGTTTTTTGGTTTGGTACACGTGTGACAGTTCTCTTGGTTGAAACCAGAGAGGGGCGAAAATCTGTTCAAAATTTCAAGTCTCAACGCAACTGTGTCAAACGCTTTGGTTATGTATTTCTTCAGTTAAGAACAGTGAAAAATTGAGCGCACTAGGCGTGCTTAAGCGCTGAGCAGAGGCCTGCCGCTTCGCCTTTAGGTAAGCGCTGGACGCCTAGGGTTAGTCAAAGGAGAGTGGGTGAGGGAAACAAAGGAGAGCAAGTCAGACCTTGCGCATCGGGCTTTCTTCCCCGACCTAGCGCTGTGGCTGGACCGTGAGTTCCCGTTCCCTGACCTCAGCGCTTAAGGTGTCATTGCACTAAGCAGAGGCACAACTTTTGCTCAGCGCCTAGGGCTTGAAAAAACACCTTGGTTAAGAATGAACTTTTGTTAGTGAGCGCTGGAAAACCGTTACTCCTACACAAAAGATGCTGGACATTGACTGTTTTATCTTTCCTTATCTAGTGGTTAACTGAGTAATTGCAAACTGTACGAATTTTGTGCAGCTTCCGATTTAGAGATGTGCTGCTTTGCACCGGTGTGTTTGGATCGCTACCGTGAGCTGCCCAGCCAATTTTTTGGCGTTGACCGCTGCATTGGTATCCGTGTGGTTGGGCTCCAAATTTTTGGCTTGCCAAGGCCCATTGGCGCTTTCCAGTTCACTCGATAGCCAATTCCAGGGCGAGATGCTGGCGGCCAAATCGGTCACCAATATTTTGGCGTGCCGATGGATTGGCAGGGCTGCTGTGGGCATCAACCAAACAACCTCGACCAGACTAACTGCCACAAGCAGGTACTCCCTCCGTCCCATAATATAAAAGCGTTTTTGAGACCACACACGCTCTTATATTATGGAACAGAAGGGAGTACTCAATTATGACAAGCCTACAACTTCACTAGACTTGGTCAAAGTCAAAGAAGATAGACTTAGGACAAACCTAGAACTACAATTAACTTGGAACGGAGGGAGTACAATACAAAGTACGCCATGTTTGCCGACAATACCAAAACAAACCACAAGCACAAGGCTTAAAAGGACCCATCAGTCTTCATACGGATAAGAATCAGATATGTTTTCAACTTCATACATTACAGCGCTAGATATGCACACAAAATATGTTCACCAGTCATCGCCTTTTGCACAGTAAGTTCCACAATTGTTCAAACAAAAGCAGGCACCCAAAATTCTCTACCTCAAATGCTGGCACAAGTACGTATATTTCAAAAATTTGTGTCCGCGTCTTGGCTTTTCCCTAATGTGGCACCACTACACAAGTGTGGAGTCTCTCACCGAAAGCTGCCCACCTCGTCCTAACATCCAAAGGTTTTCTAAGCCATGATATAATTCCTCCAGTACTGTTTACCGGTAGTACGAAGCCGTGATGCACAGCAGAACAGAGGCAGCTGCTGTAACAATCAACTCCTGAAACAAATAATTACACACAATAATTTAATACATCACAAGTGAGCATTAGATGATGTGATGCAGCCAAGGACGAAAAGTTAATCTAGCCAGCATGCATGTGCATGTTGTTGACATGGAACGCTACCCTCCATGAACATGTTACTGATGTTAACTATACCTGGTAGTAATAAACAATACGGGGAGTCTGCTGCCAAGATAACTCAACCAAGTTAAGAGCTATTGTATAACCCTGAAAAGAATAGCAGACAGAATAGTCAGCCAAAATGCAAATAAAAACTACAAGCGGTCGTAGATAACATTGCAGCAGGAAAACCCAAGAAGAATCTAGCGGCAATGCATTGTGTAAGATAACACCACTGACCAGGGACGCAGCGAATACACATCCAAATATCAAACCCAAAGCGCGGAATACACGTTTTGCCATTCGTACCCCTCTTCCCTCAACCTCACCATACTCCTGCAGAAAGCACCAGAAAATGTGATTATGTTAAACTCCTGAATACATATAAAATGCACGCAGACAACAATGGTTCAACACCGTACAGTAATGTGCTAACTATAGGCTAGTAAGTGACTAGGAAATGGTCTCACATTATATATTGGAGTTATTGGTGGCTCAGTAACCCTCAGCTTCTGAAGTATTCTGTAGAAGAAAGCAAAACACAAGAACTGCAAAGGCTTCCAGTCTGCATTACCGATGATAGCAATGCAAACAACCTGCAATATAACTGAAATTAACATCTTTTGCAAAATAAAGATACACTTCTAGTCAACGAATAAATATCCATAAACATAATTTCATTTGCCCAAATAGATGCATTTGAACTTTGGGCACACAAGATGAGGAAAGTGTCAACACCTTAGTTTTTTATATGTTAGGCCTTAATAAATTGGCCAGGGAGACATAGGAGCATTTAGACAAAGACTTCGGTGAAGACATTCAGAGAGGCAATTCATAGCATTCAATACTTAAGAAGGGCATTTTAATGGAAACATTACCCGAAGAACACAAAATGAGAAGTATTGAACACCAGACTTTTAGGCTAATACGACATCTACTTTTAACTAGGAGGATGGTGTAACTTCTTAACTGATAACAACACTAAATTAACATGCATGCAGAAATTTCAAATGCACGCTCAAGCATTACAACTTATCCTAAGTATATTTAGAGTTGGTAACTTTAAATCAATCTAATTTGTTATGAGAATAATCATATCGACGTGATAGTCACAATAACCAGAAAGTAGACACTGAAAAGCATAAAAACATGATAGTGAATAGACCAGTAATAGCTAGGAATGTGTTAAGATCATACAATTGCTGCTGATATTGCCATATTTATGCGCACATCCTGTACTGCTGATTTGGAGGGTCTGCAAGATGCATAAGTTTATCAATAGTATTAACTTCACATGCATGCTGCTGTTTAATTCAAATTACAAGTGCTTGGTGCACATATCCTTGTCACAAAAAAGTTGTGCTGCCCATACAGAATAAGAGTATTGGTCCTTGGTATCAAATTAAACGCATGAACATGGAGAAGGCTGAATTAAACAGGGCAATGCACGCTTGTGGGATAGGCCTGCTTATCATGCTGACTTGCTGAGTTAAAATTGTCCAGTAACATTCTCATGACGATGTTCATGGGTAATAAAGAGAATGAATTTGCCATTTTCATAACGTGTATCACAAAAATTAAGTGAACCCAGAAAAATAATGTCGACGGAAAAAGGAAACAGAAATTCCTTATATTGAACTTTTGAAATGTACCTAGGTCCCCAAGGAACTATTGGTTGATTGTCAGCGTACTTGATATCCTTTGATACCTGACATTCAGAAAGTAAATGAGACAAGTAATGAAGAAAATCATATTAAGTGGAGAACATATCCTTTGATACCTGACATTCAGAAAGTAAATGAGACAAGTAATGAAGAAAATCATATTAAGTGGAGAACATTAGTAGGAAAGGACTTAGATGGTTTCAACCTACAAGTCTATCCATCTGTACATTTCCTAGGATATTTACAATGAGTTATAACCGCACCGTACCTTTGACTGACAATGCCTTCTATAGGATATGTCTAGTTACTCCATTCTATCCTTCTACAAATAGGATATATCTAAAAACATCTACATATGGAACAAATGCAATGTGAATCTTGTAATTTGTGAATGTCCCAATTATGAAAAATCAGTATCCATGCATGCCATAACAGCCAACCTGAACCGATCCATATGTGACCCCCTTCTTCCTATACTGCAGCTGCTGCATCATCACAGTGTCATACGCTTTCTCCAGCTGAAATCCCAATAGCTCCACCATTATTAGTGCACCACAACAAAACTAATAAGGTGTGCAAGCCAAAATCAAACAATCAGTCAATCTTCAATACAGCGCGTAACCTTGGCCAAGAAGTCCTCATCTCCTGTCTCCTCTGCTTCCTTGCGCTTCCTCTTGTATGCTAGCTTCATGTTGTCGAAGCTATCGAGTGGGGTAATGCCCAGAATCTAACACCGAAACAGCAGAAAATCAAAACACAGGTTCAGCAAGTCATGTAGCCCATTTCAGCGTCTACCTCATAAGAGCTCTCATCGTCGCTGAAGTCAGCGGCCCCTGCCGCCGCCGCATTCACGGCCACCCCGCATCTCCTCGGGGACGCCGACGCCAAGAGCCTTCAGTTCCCGGCAAAAATTAAAAGGATTTATCGCGTCCAGCCGTAAATCCTCAATAAAATACAGAGAAAAAGGGCGAGGTGGTACGGGATTACCGCGGCGACCGAGGGATGGCGGGCTGGCCGGCGCGACGGGGGAGCGGGAAGAAGGCGCGGCGCGATAGGGGAGAGACGAGCGCCGGGGCGAACACGGCCGGTGCGGCAGCGGTCGCCGTCGCGGCCGCCATTGGGAGTGGCCGGTTTTGGTGCGTAGGGTTTCAGAGCCTGTGCGCGACGCGACGGCGAGGGGACGGCGAAGCAGCCGGCGAGTCCTATCTGTGTGGGTCGTTGCGGAAGGTGGGGTTGGGGCGCCGCAGTTGGGCCTTTGTGGGCTCTTCCCTAGCCCCGAACGAGCCGGGATGGATTACTGGGCTTTGACGGTCCACGTTTCTCACTATGGCGGTAACCACCGTGGGCTCCCGGCTTCCGAGTCGGACCCATTGCGGGTTAGCCGCCACGCATAATAACTGGCACCGCAAAGAAAAGAAAAAAAATCCTCCAAATTCGTTTGGGTGCGTTCCTCTCTTTCCTCGTCGTCTCTCGTTATCTCGGCGCCGTTCGTCGCCGCCGCCGCGTAGCGCCGGCGAGACTAGAAGAGGCAGGCGCCATGGCGACCGCTTCAGGTGAGTCGATCTTCCCGAAACCCTAACCCTATTTCGGTTCTCGCCGGTGCGGATTTCGCATCGTGAACCGCGCGGACTCTCTCCGATTTTAGATCCGGGGACATATTCTGCGGCATAATCGGTTTCGATTCGAAGGGAATTAGGGTTTCGCTGGGAGCCGCGCGGGCTTTTCGTTGCCTAATTTCTGATCGGGGTGTCGGATTACCGTCGACAGTTATCTTAGCTGTGTGATTTTTGCGTTTATGGCAGTATCGTTCAAGTCTCGTGAGGACCACCGGAAGCAGCTCGAGCTTGAGGAGGCGCGTAAGGCGGGGCTCGCCCCTGCCGAAGTCGACGAGGATGGAAACGAGATTAACCCTCACATCCCGCAGTATATGTCCTCGGCCCCATGGTATCTCAACGCCGAGAAGCCGGTAAGTTGTTTTGTGCCCTATTAAAATTCTAGTTTTTGCGGTGTGGGATGATTTGGTTAGTGGATCCCTGACTTGTTGGTTGGATGGGTTTCAGAGTTTGAAGCATCAGCGGAAATGGAAGTCGGATCCGAATTACACAAAAGCGTGGTACGATAGGGGTGCCAGGCTTTTCCAGGCCAACAAATACAGAAAAGGCGCTTGCGAAAAGTAAGTGCGGTGTTCATCTCATGCTGCTAGTTTTCGTCCAGCACTGATGCTCATCGTTATGTGGATTTTCTTGTTAGTCCTTACCGCGACTTCATAATGAAGTCCTAAAGTACTTAGCATGAATGTTCTTTGGACTCTGTAGTGAAGCATTTCTTACAGATAATGTCTCTTCATATTTCAGCTGTGGAGCCATGACTCACAATAAGAAGGCATGCATGGATCGACCTCGGAATGTTGGAGCTAAATATACCAATATGAATATAGCACCAGATGAGAAAGTCGAGTCGTTTGAGCTTGATTATGATGGCAAGCGTGACCGTTGGAATGGTTATGACACATCAACCTACACTCGTGTTATCCAAGATTATGAAGCTAGAGAAGAGGCCAGGAAAAAGTTCCTGAAAGAACAACAGCTCAAGAAGCTCGAGGAGAAGGATGGTGAGCAGGATGGTGAGAATGTGGGCAGTGAAGAGGATGAAGAAGATGGCCTGAAGATAGATGAGGCTAAAGTTGATGAGAGCGCTCAAATGGATTTTGCTAAGGTAGAGAAGCGTGTGCGCACAACAGGCGGTGGAAGCACTGGAACTGTTAGGTATGTCCTTGTTGGAAACAAATGTTGTCCCTTCAAAATTCTAGATTATATTAGGTCATGTGAACCCGAGATGTATGAAGAATCGGTTCTGATGCATATGTTTATTATTGATCTTCACAGGAATTTGCGTATCAGAGAAGACACTGCAAAGTATCTTCTGAATCTTGATGTGAACTCTGCATATTATGATCCAAAAACCCGCTCGATGCGTGAGGATCCTTTGCCAGATGCAGACCCCAATGATAAATTCTATGTGGTAAGTGATAGAGAACATACAAATTAATTTTCTTACACTGTTCATAGTTCCGTCAAATCTCCGCTTGGCTATGCTATCAGCTTCAGTATTCTGATATATTGTTATGATGCAGGGTGATAACCAAAATAGACTTAGTGGACAAGCTCTTGAGTTCAAGCAACTCAATGTCCATGCATGGGAGGCTTTTGACAAGGGGCAGGATTTCCATATGCAAGCAGCTCCATCTCAAGCTGAACTACTGTACAAGAGTTTCAAGATCAAGAAGGAGAAGTTGAAATCTGAAAGCAAGGACAAAATTATGGAGAAGTATGGGAATGCTGCATCTGACGAACCAATCCCTCGTGAGCTTCTTCTTGGGCAAAGTGAAAAAGAGATTGAGTATGACCGGACTGGTCGCATAATCAAAGGACAGGTTGGCACATAAATACTGAGTGCTGTGCATTAATAATTATATACCTTTATAATCATTTGCTGTTCTTCTGTTACTGTGATGTGAGGTTGTGTTTTGATTATAATGTTTTGAAGATTCACATCAATTATATGGTGTGAGTGTGACTATTTTCTTGACCTCACACCATATACAGCACCCTATGGTTTCACTATAGATAATTTTATATGCACTGTACAATCCTAGACCTGAGAAGGCCAGCTAACTGCAGCCGGTTGCATGAAAGATGATGTTATTCTTGAGGTTTGAAATATGCAGTCGTAAGCGATGGGTGTCATCGGATACCAAAAATTAACCATGTGTCTCCTAAACTTCTCAAAATAAAATGTTGTTTATGTAGTTTTCCAGGGCTCTCATGTCAGTTGTGACTACCATATAGTATTGGCTATTGCTTTGTCATTTAAAATAAATTTAGAACTGCATTTTCTTTTACTTGATGCCAGCTATTTTGTTACCACGGTTAAGATTGGATGCTATGATTCTAGTTAAATTGTTCACGCTATTTCTCAGTCTTGAGGTCTAATGTATAGAAAAAAATTATTCTACAGGATGTAGCTCTTCCTAAGAGCAAATATGAAGAGGATGTCCTAATTAATAACCACACAACAGTGTGGGGTTCATGGTGGAAAGATCATCAATGGGGCTATAAGTGCTGCAAGCAGACTATTAAAAATAGTTATTGCACAGGCCTTGCTGGAATCGAGGCTGCTGAAGCATCAGCTGATTTGATGAGGGAAAATATGGCCCGCAAGGAGGCTGCCGAAGGTGTGTTGAGAAATTATTTTGGCTTATATTTGTGCATCCATAGATATAATGTTGCACTCTAAAGTGGAAAAAGTCGTGACATCGTATCTTTAGCATAGTCATAGGATAAAACCATTGCTGTTGAAAAAAGCACCAAATTGCATTAAATATTAGGTCACGCTATAGTCAACTGAACAGCGATCTGTTTTATGAGAGAAGAAGGTGGTTCTCCTATTTATTTATCTGAAACTTGTCTAGTTATTAAGAAAGTAGTCCCAGATTTCAGTTTATTCATGTTAGCCTAATTTATACTGTTATAAATCAACTGAGGTGTTACTCCACCATGGTCGTGAACATCTAAGTTAAGTTGAATTACTTGGTGCAGAGGAACCTGTACGACAAGAAGAAAAGAAACTAGCCACTTGGGGAACAGATATTCCTCAGGATCTTGTTCTCGACCAGAAGTTGCTTGAGGAATCCTTAAAGAAGGTTAGCATCTCTTATTCATCCACCTTTGCATATTTTGTTTGTTGATTCATCATTGTTGCTGGTGCTAAAGTTCTGTTACTTTTTCTATAGGAGGCAAAGAGGAAGAAGGAAGAGATGGACGAAAGAAAGAGAAAGTACAATGTGAAGTGGAATGACGAGGTCACTGCGGAAGACATGGAGGCCTACCGTATGACAAGAGTCCGCCACGACGATCCTATGAAAGATTTTCTCAATTAGGCTTTCATGTCCCCTGGTTCTGTATTCTCTGGGTGTCTAGGAAGACGGGATGGGATGGCATGCCAGCTCGTGAGTTACTGATGTTGTGAAGTACAGATATGATCGCTTGATGTCCAAAGGCAGAACGAAGTTTGTTCTCATGGTTCTTTGTAACCTCCTTCCTGGTAACCATGGCATACGCCACTCATATGGATATTTGTACCGTTCATGAGTAATAAGTGCTTCTTGCTAGATCTGTGAGTCGCATGGTTTTCTGTGGAAGTGATGATCGGCGCCATCAACTCAGGCTCGTGGATCTTCACTTTGTAGTCATCAAATTTCTCCTACCATTATGAGGGGAATATCTCTCGTGCTGTAGCTTCTAGTACTAGACTAGAAGCAACTTTGTGTTCAGACTAGAAGCAACTTTGTGTTCCAAACAGAAGTACGATGAATACACGATAATGCTCGTATGCGGAATTATAAAGTTCTTCTGTGATCTTTTTTGTGGGTGGGAATATGAGAGTTTTATTCCAAAATAATTTCAAGAGGCACTAGCTCTTCAATATATGGTGGACCTATGTGTAGTCACACATCAGTGCTACACTCTGCTAGGCTATAATATGCCGGACAATCTCCAACTCTTATTTTGTAAGCTTCTTAATACAAGGTGGGTCTTTGTGTAGTCACACATCACTTCTACACTCAATTAGTCTATAATATGTCAGACGATCTTCAACTCTATTTTATAACTTCCAGTCTTTCATAAGTGTCTTGATCTCAGCTACAAGATAACCATAGACCGAGCGGTCTAGGCCATCACCAGTGAAAATGGACAAAGCAATAGACGAATCCAATTGGACCACCAATGAAGGTCAGTATGCTGTATGGCAAGAGTCATACCTTGCATGGGCGCATGTGTCTCTGCCTCCAACACATCATTGCAATGAAACAAAGTATTGATATGCTCCAAAAATGACAAAGTATCGGTATGCTACGAAAATGACGCTTCTGTGATGTCTTCTCAGAATCATACCTGCCCCCTAACGTACCGTCTGCTACCAGAAATGATCCATCCACAAAGATGGCAGCATTGTCTGCCGGTGGTAGTGCCCAAGGTGGGGTGGGGGGGGGGGGGGGGGGGGGGGGGGGGGGGGGGGGGGGGGGGCAGGTTTTTGCTTCACCTCGTTCCATGTCTCGTACACATGAATTTCCTCGTTGCGGTTTGCAAGCATTGCAAATCGATTACATATAACCGACCAAGAAACGACCGAAGCTTCCACCATGGTGGCCTCCTTCTCATGTGACACGTTCGATCGTAACTTGCCAAATGCGCCAAACAAGCATAATCACTGTATCTCGCGATCTTTCAGAGCATCTCGCAAGTACATGTAGCAGCCAATCAACCGCAATATCATCAAGGTACTCCTCTCAGGAAGGGGCCAAATGACTCTCATATGGCTTCATAGGTTCACAACATGGCTGCAAGTAACAAGTGCATGAAAGCTTGCTTCGTCCTCCTTGCCACAAACCGGGCATGTGGCTGTCGTGGCTAAATGATGTACAACCTTGCCATAGTTGGTCACTAGCCCTAGTCGCAGCTTTCCACATCATAATTTCATCTTTTGCGAAACAAAAGCCTTCCAAATCAAACTCCACTAGGGGTTCGCCATCAGGATGACTACTGATAGCACCACAACAAAGGCTTCATCATGTTCTCTAGTCGCCAACCGATAAGCACTCCGGACTATAACTTGCCACTCTGCTCCAATTGCCAAGCAATGAAGTCTTGGTGTTGTCGGGGTGAAGTGCGAATTTTCAAAATTTCCACAACATCCATAGCCTGAGAATTCCAAGAACCATTACCACCCAAAAAATCTGCAATTCCTCTTCGGTGTGACAGGCCGGAACACGGGTCCTCGCAGAATCCAAGGATCCCGCCAATTCCCGATCGAGGCATCGCTCCCAACCCTACAGATAACTCCATGTGTTGCTAGGGCTAGCCCATGCTCGATTCCCTTCCATTCTACTGACGTGTTGCCAGTGAAAACAATGCCCAATAAATTCCCATTGCGATAATATTTGGCTCGCAGGCGAGCACACAAACTTTCAGGAGCATCAATCAGACATCAAGCTTGCTTGGCTAACAACGCTTGGTTGAAGGCACACATACCCCTGAAACCCATACCACCCTTTGATTTATGTCGCACCATTTTATCCCAATTCAACCAAGCCATTTTTCTTTTACCCTTCTCCACACCCTATCAACATTGCCTCATCAGTCTGTTTAGATAATCATAAATGATGCAGGTAGGTCAAAAACACTCATCACGTATGTTTAGATCGAGTCCACCAGGATGGAATCACGCTCCCCGCCCTGCACCCACGTCGCTTCCACGGGCGACCTGGGCGGGCCAATTCTACCGCCAGCAGAGGACTCCTCCAACCCTCCTCCCCCCTCTCGCCGCCGCCGGAACGCGCCGCCGGGCAAAGCCCGGCCGGCGTCGGTGGCGGCGGGGCCCCTTTCCCTTCTTCGCGGGGTGTGCTGGCATGGGACGGCGGCTCCGGTCGAGAACGCGAAGCTCTGCAGGGCGTCGCGGCGCGGCTGCGGCTGGGGCGTCCAGGCGGTGGTCCTCTGGTCCGTGCGGAGGCGCAGGTGGCTGCGCGCCAGGATTGGAGGTGCGTGACTGTGCGGGTGGTGGAGGTGTCCTCCCGATCCAGATCTGATGCGGGTGGCTCCTCCGGCCTGCTACCCGCAGGCGGCGCGAGCCGGCCATCGCCGGTAGTCGGCTGCTAGTGGTGGCTCGGGAGTGGGGGCGTGCTATGGCGGGGTTGCTCGGCTGCGTGCTGTTGCTGGTGTGGCTCTGTCCAGGGCGCGGGTGGTGCGGGTCGGCGTGGAGGCGGCGCTTGGAGCTGGGTGTCGGGTCCTCGCCGGCGGCGCTGGTTGGTGGTAGCGATCCTCCTTCCCTTGCCTCTATGCCGACGGTGTGGCTGTGAGTCGGGGCTCGTGCTCGGGTGGACCTGGACGTTACCCGAGGCGAGTCAGAATTCACGCTCCGTGTAGGTGTGATTGGGCTCGGTCCGGGTGGTGCCTGTGGGCATTGAGTATCTCTCCCCGCGGGTACAATGGGCGTTGGTGGTGGTCGGGGCCTCGCTACACTATCGGGCAAGTCGGCGGCAAGGCTACGGACATGGCGTCGTGTGAGCATGCTCGGCGATGGCCGTCGTTAGTCACGGGGTTGTGTTTCCCCCGGTTCATCGGGACCGGCGGGAGATGCAGGTGTGGATGCCTCCTACTATGGACGCGTTGACCCAGACCCTGTGGCTAATGCCTGGCTAGGAGTGAAAGGAAACACCTTTTACTCCTCCTATCGTGGTGGGTGTGCTGTGACGTGGGTGGTTGGTGGTTGTTCGGACATGGATGCTGGGGTGGCGACCTCGGAAGGGGTCCACATGGTTGGCTCTCCGGCGGGCGCCATGGTGACGGTGATGGCCTTTCCTCTTGGTCGTGTGGGCGGCGAGAGGTGGAGCAGCAGGTGGCTCGGGCGCGTTTTCTGTCCCTGACAGTGGTGGCGCCCCGATCCGGATCTGGAGTACGGAGCGCCTCGCGCTTGTCCTGAAGACCTCGTGGTGGCATGGGGGAGCTGCCGAGTGAAAGCTCCGCTCTTTGTCGCCGACGGCGGCGATGCTCGCGAGCGCCGTTATCTTCCTGAAGTCGTCGTGGCGCCTCTCTTCATGTCCGGGTTTTGGGTGAAAACCTATGTCTGTTGTGGACTCGGCAGCGGCGACGCTTAGCGTCGTTCTCCCTCTTGGGGGCGTTGTTGAAGGAAATATGCCCTAGAGACAATAATAAAGTTGTTATTTATATTTACTTATATAATGATAAATGTTTATTATTCATGTTAGAATTGTATTAACCGGAAACTTAGTACATGTGTGAATACATAGACAAACTGAGTGTCACTAGTATGCCTCTACTTGACTAGCTCGTTGAATCAATGATGGTTATGTTTCCTGACCATAGACATGAGTTGTCATTTGATTAAAGGGATCACATCATTAGAGAATGATGTGATTGACTTGACCCATCCGTTAGCTTAGCACGATGATTGTTTAATTTGTTGCTATTGCTTTCTCCATAACTTATACATGTCCCTATGACTATGAGATCGTGCAACTCCCGAATACCGGAGGAACACTTTGTGTACTATCAAACGTCACAACATAACTGGGTGACTATAAAGATGCTCTACAGGTGTCTCCAATGGTGTTTGTTGAGTTGGCATAGATCGAGATTAGGATTTGTCACCCCGAGTATCGGAGAGGTATCTCTGGACCCTCTCGGTAATGCACATCACTATAAGCCTTGCAAGCAATGTGACTAATGAGTTAGTTGCGGGATGATTGATACGTCTCCAATGTATATATAATTTTTGATTGTCCCATGCTATTATATTATCTGTTTTGGATGTTTAATGGGCCTAATTATACACTTTTATATTATTTTTGGGGCTAACCTACTAACCCAAGGTCTAGTGCAAATTGCTGTTTTTTTTGCCTATTTCAGTGTTTAGCAGAAAAGGAATATCACACGGAATCCAAACGGAATGAAACCTTCGGGAGAGTTATTTTTGGAACAAACGTGATCCAGGGGACTTGGAATAGACGTCAAGAAAGGAGCGAGGAAGCCACGAGGCAGGGAGGCGCGCCTGCCCCCTAGGCGCACCCCCCACCCTCGTGGGCCCCTCGCAGCTCCACCGACCTACTTCTTCCTCCTATATATATATCCATATACCCCGAAAACATCCAGGAGCACCACGAAACCATATTTCCACCGCCGCAACCTTATGTACCCAAAAGATCCCATCTTGGGGTCTTTCCCGGAGCTCCGCCGGAGGGGGAATCGATCACGGAGGGCTTCTACATCAACATCATAGCCTCTCCGATGATGTGTGAGTAGTTTACCATAGACCTTCGGGTCCATAGTTATTAGCTAGATGGCTTCTTCTCTCTTTTTGGATCTCAATACAAAGTTCTCCTCGATCTTCTTGGAGATCTATTCGATGTAATTCTTTTGCCGGTGTGTTTGTCGAGATCCGATGAATTGTGGGTTTATGATCAAGTTTATCTATGAACAATATTTGATTCTTCTCTGAAATCTTTTATGTATGATTTGTTATCTTTACAAGTCTTTTCGAATTATCAGTTTGGTTTGACCTACTAGATTGATCTTTCTTGCAATGGGAGAAGTGCTTAGCTTTGGGTTCAATCTTGCGGTGTCCTTTCCCAGTGACAGCAGGGGCAACGATGCACGTATTGTATTGTTGCCATCGAGGATAAAACGATGGGGTTTATATCATATTTCTTGAGTTTATCCCTCTACATCATGTCATCTTGCCTAATGCATTACTCTGTTCTTATAAACTTAATACTCTAGATGCATGCTGGATAGCGGTCGATGTGTGGAGTAATAGTAGTGGATGCAGAATCGTTTCGGTCTACTTGTCGCGGACGTGATGCCTATATACATGATCATGCCTAGATATTCTCATAATTATGCACTTTTCTACCAATTGCTCGACGGTAATTTGTTTACCCACCGTAATACCTATGCTATCTTGAGAGAAGCCACTAGTGAAACCTATGGCCCCCGGGTCTATTTTCCATCATATAAGTTTCTAATCTATTTTATTTTGCAATCTTTATTTTCCAATCTATATCATAAAAATACCAAAAATATTTATCTTATTATCTCTATCAGATCTCACTCTCATAAGTGACCGTGAAGGGATTAACAACCCCTTTATCGCGTTGGTTGCGAGGTTCTTATTTGTTTGTGTAGGTGCGAGGTGGCTTGCGTGTAGTCTCCTACTGGATTGATACCTTGGTTCTCAAAAACTGAGGGAAATACTTACGCTACTTTGCTGCATCACCCTTTCCTTTTCAAGGGAAAACCAACACAGTGCTCAAGAGGTAGCAAGAAGGATTTCTGGCGCCATTGCCAGGGAGATCTATGCACAAGTCAAGACATACCAAGTACCTATCACAAACTCTTAGCCCTCGCATTACATTATTTGACATTTGCCTCTCGTTTTCCTCTCCCCCACTTCACCCTTGCCGTTTTATCCGCCCTCTTTTCCATTCGCCCTCTTCCCGTATGTCTTTTTGTTTGTGTTTCCACGTGCCTTCTATTTGCTTACATCTTTGCTCACTAAAAATCTATTGATATGGATCCACTTAAAGTGTTCTACATGGATCATCTTCTGTCCTTATACGCTTGTGCTGAAACCCCAACTAGCCTAGTTGATGGGAAATCTTTAGATGAGCATGCTCATTTTGTGCGTCACCGTTTGTCTGAAAAAGGGAAACTCTTATGGGATCAAATAAACAGATTGTTGTGTTATGCTTGGAATCTTTGTGAAATTTGTGATTTTACTTGTTACTCTAAGAACCCTAAAAAACACCTTCCCTACCTATGTGAGTTTAATGAAAATTAAATCTTATCTTCTTATGCAAAGGGTGTTTATAGTTACTACGATATCGAACAAATTGAAGAATTTGTTGCTTTTAAGTGTGCTTATGAAGCTGCTTCTTTGATCAGAAAGTATGATAGTACTCTCTACGAATCGGAAAATTTTGACATACTTAAATATTGCTATGAGAACTATGCTCATAATGTCTATGTCAAAGAATTTATTGAGAGAATGACCGTTGCCTTGGAAGAAAATAATGATATGCACGAATCTATAGATAATTATGATTCCGATGATTTGATTGAAATATCCCTTGATGAACATGATACTTGCTATTCTTATAGCCATGATGCCAATATTTATGGAGATGAATTTGCTATAGTTCCTTATGTTAAACACGAGATTATTGCTATTGCACCCATACTTGATAGTTCCTTGAATCAAAAGCAAGATTGCAATGATTTTACTATAAATTCTATTGATGTAAATTGTGCTAATAATATGAAAAACCCTAAGATTGGGGATGCTAGTTTTGCTATGTCTACTACTTGTTGCAATGATCATGATTGGGGTGATTCTTCTTTTGATCTTGAAAATTTATTTAAGCCCCATGATGAATATGAGATTGATAATAGTGTTTGCAATATTATTGAAAGTGGGTTTGGAAGAGTGTTAACTTTAGATCCCACAAATTTGGAGAATGTTCAATCTTATGAAATTTTTGATAAAAGTGGGTTTGGAGAGGTCATGACTTTAGTTAATGTTAATCCCACTATTTTGGAAGAGTGTCAACTTTGCATGCATGTGGATCGTGTTGAAAATATTTTATGTGATAGCTATTTTGTTGAATTTGCTTATGATCCCACATGTAATTATTATGAGAGAGCAAAACATGATTGTAGAAATTTTCATGTTACTAAATTACCTCTTGTTATGTTGAGATTGCTATTGTTTCTTTCCGCTTCCTTGCATATGCTAATTTTTGCTTGCTATGATAATTTGTTTGCCTTTAAGATTTCTATGCATAGGAAGTATGTTAGAATTAGATGTGTTTTTCACGTGTTTCGTGATGCTCTCTTTATGCTTAAATTCTTGTCTTTCATGTGAGCATCATTGAAATTATTTATGCCTAGCTAGGGGGCGTTAAACGATAGCGCTTGTTGGGAGGCAACCCAATTTTATTTTTGTTTCTTTCCTTTTGTTCCTGTTTAGTAATTAATAATTCATCTAGCCTCTGTTTAGATGTGGTTTTATGCTTTTAATTAGTGTTTGTGCCAAGTAGAACCTTTGGGAAGACTTGGGGGAAGTTTTCGCGATCTTGCTGTAAAAAACAGAAACTTTAGCGCCCACGAGATTTGCTGTCATTTTTTTTACGGGAGAGTGAGATTAGGTTGATTCTTTTTGCATATGATTAATAGACAAATTACTCACGTCCGCCAATTTATTTCAGAATTTTTGGGGTTATATAAGTATTCGAAACCTATAGATTACTACAGACTGTTCTGTTTTTGACAGATTCTGTTTTTCGTGTGTTGTTTGCTTATTTTGATGAATCTATGGCTAGTATCGGAGGGTATGAACCATAGAGAAGTTGTAATAAAGTAGGTTTAACACCAATATAAATAAAGAATTATTTCATTACATCACCTTAAGTGGTGGTTTGTTTTCTAATACTAATGGAGCTCATGAGATTTTCCGTTGAGTTTTGTGTTGTGAAGTTTTCAAGTTTTGGGTCAAGATTTGATGGATTATGGAATAAGGAGTGGAAAGAGCCTAAGCTTGGGGTTGCCCAAGGCACCCCAAGGTAAATTCAAGGAAAACCAAAAGCCTAAGCTTGGGGATGCCGGGGCATCCCCTCTTTCGTCTTTGTCCATCTGTAACTTTACTTGAGGCTATATTTTTATTCACCCCATGATATGTGTTTTGCTTGGAGCGTCTTGTATGATTTGAGTCTTTGCTTTTTAGTTTACCACAACCATCCTTGCTTTACACACCTTTTGGGAGAGACACACATGAATCGAAATTTATTAGAATACTCTATGTGCTTCACTTATATCTTTTGAGCTAGATAATTTTGCTCTAATGCTTCACTTATATCTTTTAGAGCACGGTGGTGGTTTTAATTTATAGAAATTATTGATCTCTCATGCTTCACTTATATTATTTTGAGAGTCCTTTAGAACAGCATGGTAATTTACTATGGCTATAAAATTGGTCCTAATATAATAGGCATCCAAGATTGGTATAATAAAAACTTGCATAAAAAGGTGCATTAAATACTATGAGAAGTTTGATACTTGATAATTGTTTTGAGATATAAAGATGGTGATATTAGAGTTGTGCTAGTTGAGTAGTTGTGAATTTGATAAATACTTGTGTTGAAGATTGCAAGTCCCGTAGCATGCACGTATGGTAACCGTTGTGTAACAAATTTGAAACACGAGGTGTTCTTTGATTGTCTTCCTTATGAGTGGCGGTCGGGGACGAGCGATGGTCTTTTCCTACCAATCTATCCCCCTAGGAGCATGTGCGTAAGGCTTGGTTTTTGATGACTTGTAGATTTTTGCAATAATATGTGAGTTCTTTATGACTAATGTTGAGTCCATGAATTATACACACTCTCACCTTTCCATCATTGCTAGCCTCTTCGGTACCGTGCATTGCCCTGTCTCACCCTGAGAGGTGGTGCAAACTTCGCCGATGCATCCAAACCTCGTGAATATGATACGCTCTATCACACATAAATCTCCTTATATCTTCCTCAAAACATCCACCATACCTACCTATTATGGCATTTCTATAGCCATTCCGAGATATATTGCCATGCAACTTTCCAGCGTTTCATTTATGACACGCTTCATAATTGTCATATTGCCTTGCATGATCATGTAGTTGACATCGTATTTGTGGCAAAGCCACCATGCATAATTTATCATACATGTCACTCTTGATTCATTGCCCTTCCCGATACACCGCCGGAGGCATTCATATAGAGTCATATTTTGTTCTAGTATCGAGTTGTAATCATTGAGTTGTAAATAAATAGAAGTGTGATGATAATCATTAATAGAGCATTGTCCAAAATAAAAAAGGGGAAGGCAAAAAAAAAAAAGAAAGGCCCAACAAAAAAAAGAAAAAAAGAAAAAAAAGAGAAAAAGGGACAATGCTACTATCCTTTTTCCACACTTGTGCTTCAAAGTAGCACCATGATCTTTATGATAGAGAGTCTCTTGTTTTGTCACTTTCATATACTAGTGGCAATTTTTCATATAGAACTTGGCTTGTATATTCCAACAATGGGCTTCCTCAAATGCCCTAGGTCTTCATGAGCAAGCAAGTTGGATGCACACCCACTTAGTTTCTTTTGTTGAGCTTTCATACATTTATATCTCTAGTGCATCCGTTGCATGGCAATCCCTACTCCTTGCATTGACATCAATTGATGGGCATCTCCCTAGCCCGTTTATTAGCCGTGTCAATGTGAGACTTTCTCCCTTTTTATCTTCTCCACATAACCCCCATCATTATATTCTATTCCACACATAGTGCTATATACATGGTCACGCTCATGTATTGCGTGAAAGTTGAAAAAAGTTTGAGATTACTAAAGTATGAAACAATTGCTTGGATTTTCATCGGGGTTGTGCATGATGAGAGCATTCTTGTGTGACAAAAATGGAGCATGACCAAACTATATGATTTTGTAGGGATGAACTTTCTTTGGCGATGTTATTTTGAGAAGACATGATTGCTTAGTTAGTATGCTTGAAGTATTATTATTTTTATGTCAATATTAAACTTTTTGTCTTGAATCTTTCGGATCTGAATATTCATGCCACAATAAAGAAAATTACATTGGGAATTATGCTAGGTAGCATTCCACATAAAAAATTCTGCTTTTATCATTTACCTACTCGAGAACGAGCAGGAATTAAGCTTGGGGATGCTTGATACGTCTCCAACGTATCTATAATTTTCGATTGTTCCATGCTATTATATTATATATTTTGGATGTTTAATGGGCTTTATTATACACTTTTATATTATTTTTGGGACTAACCTACTAACCCAAGGCCCAGTGCAAATTGCTGTTTTTTTGCCTATTTTAGTGTTTCGCAGAAAAGGAATATCAAATGGAATCCAAACAGAATAAAACCTTCGGGAGAGTTAATTTTTGGAACAAATGTGATCCAGGGGACTTGGAGTGGACGTCAAGCAACCAGCGAGGAAGCCACAAGGTAGGGAGGCGCGCGTGCCCCCTGGGCGCGCCCCCACCCTCGTGGGCCCCTCCTGGCTCCACCGACCTACTTCTTCCTCCTATATATATTCATATACCCCCAAAACATCCAGGAGCACCACAAAACCCTATTTCCACCGCCGCAACCTTCTGTACCCAAGAGATCCCATCTCGGGGCCTTTTATGGAGCTCCGCCGGAGGGGGAATCGATCACGGAGGGTCTCTACATCAACTCCATGGCCCCTCCGATGATGTGTGAGTAGTTTACCTCAGACCTTGGGGTCCATAGTTATTAGCTAGATGTCTTCTTCTCTCTCTTTGGATCTCAATACAATGTTCTCCTCAATCTTCTTGGAGATATATTTGATGTAACTCTTTTTGCGGTGTGTTTGTCGAGATCCGATGAATTGTGGGTTTATGATCAAGTTTATCTATGAACAATATTTGATTCTTCTCTGAAATCTTTTATGTATGATTTGTTATCTTTGCAAGTCTTTTCGAATTATCAGTTTGGTTTGGCCTACTAGATTGATCTTTCTTGCAATGGGAGAAGTGCTTAGCTTTGGTTTCAATCTTGCAGTGTCCTTTCCCAGTGACAGCAGGGGCAACAAGGCACGTATTGTATTGTTGCCATCGAGGATAAAAAGATGGGGTTTATATCATATTGCTTGAGTTTATCCCTCTACATCATGTCATCTTGCCGAATGCATCACTCTGTTCTTATGAACTTAATACTCTAGATGCATGTTGGATAGCGGTCGATGTGTCGAGTAATAGTAGTAGATGCAAAATCATTTCGGTCTACTTGTCGCGGACGTGATGCCTATATACATGATCATGCCTAGATATTCTCATAATTATGCACTTTTCTATCAATTGCTCGACAGTAATTTGTTTACCCATCGTAATACCTACGCTATCTTGAGAGAAGCCACTAGTGAAACCTATGGCCTCTGGGTCTATTTTCCATCATATAAGTTTCCAATCTATTTTATTTTGCAATCTTTATTTTCCAATCTATATCATAAAAATACCAAACATATTTATCTTATTATCTCTATCAGATATCACTCTCGTAAGTGACCGTGAAGGGATTGACAACCCCTTTATCGCGTTGGTTGCGAGGTTCTTATTTGTTTGTGTAGGTGCGAGGTGGCTTGCGTGTAGTCTCCTACTGGATTGATACCTTGGTTCTCAAAAACTGAGGGAAATATTACGCTACTTTGCTGCATCACCCTATCCTCTTCAAGGGAAAACCAACGCGGTGCTCAAGAGATAGCAATGATGCATTACGGAGCAAGTAAAGAGACTTGCCGGTAACGAGATTGTACTAGGTATTGGGATACTGACGATCGAATCTCGGGCAAGTAACATACCGATGGCAAAGGGAACAACGTATATCGTTATGCGGTTTGACCGATAAAGATCTTCGTAGAATATGTGGGAGCCAATATGTACATCCAGGTTATGCTATTGGTTATTGACCGGAGACGTGTCTCGGTCATGTCTAGATAGTTCTCGAACCCGTAGGGTTCACACGCTTAACATTCGGTGATGATCGGTATTATGAGTTTATGTGTTTTGATGTACTGAAGGTAGTTTGGAGTCCCGAATATGATCATGGACGTGACGAGGAGTCTCGAAATGGTCGATACATAAATATTGATATATTGGACGGCTATATTCGGACACCGGAAGTGTTCCGGGTGATTTTGGAGAAAACCGGAGTGCCGGAGGGTTACCGGACCCCCCCCCCCCCGGGGGGGAAAGTTGGGCCTTCATGGGCCATAGGGAAGAGGGGAGGAAGCCCACAAGGGGCAGCCGCGCCCCCTCCCTATAGGGAGTCCGAATTGGACTAGGGAGGGGGGGGGGCGCCCCCCTTTCCTTCTCCGCTTCCTCTCCCTTCCTTCCTTTCCCTTCTCCTCCTAGTAGGACTAGGAAAGGAGGAATCCTACTCCTACTAGGAGGAGGATTCCTCCTCCCTTGGTGCGCCACTAGGGCCGGCCGGCCTTCCCCTTACTCCTTTATATAAGGGGGCAGGGGCACCCTAGGACACACAAGTTGATTGTTCCTAGCCGTGTGCGGTGCCCCCCTCCACCATAATCAACCTCGGTCATATCGTAGTGATGCTTAGGCGAAGCCCTGTTCCGGTAGCATCATCATCACCGTCATCATGCCGTCGTGTTGACGAAGCTCTCCCTCAACACTCTGCTGGATCATGAGTTCGTGGGACATCACCGAGCCGAACGTGTGCAGGTCGCGGAGGTGCCGTACTTTCGGTACTAGGATCGGTCGGTCGTGAAGACGTACGACTACATCAACCGCGTTGTCATAATGCTTCCGCTTATGGTGTACGAGGGTACGTGGACAACACTATCCCCTCTCTTTGCTATGCATCACCATGATCTTCCGTGTGCGTAGGAATGTTTTTGAAATTACTGCGTTCCCCAACAATGGCATCCGAGCCAGGTTTATGCGTAGATGTTATATGCATGAGTAGAACACAAAGGAGTTGTGGGCGTGGGTATATACATATTGCTTGCCGTCACTAGTTGTTTACCGATTCGACGGTATTGTTGGATGAAGCGGCCCAGACCGACATTACGCGTACGCTTACGCGAGACTGGTTCTACCGACGTGCTTCGCACATAGGTGGCTGGTGGGTGTCAGTTTCTCCAACTTTAGTTGAATCGGATTCAACAAACGTGGTTCTTTCTGAATATCAAAAAGCAATCACTATACCACATTGTGGTTTTTGATGCGTAGGTAAGAACGGTTCTTGCTCAAGCCCGTAGCAGCCACGTAAAACTTGCAACAACAAAGTAGAGGACGTCTAACTTGTTTTGGCAGGGCATGTTGTGATGTGATATGGTCAAGACATGATGCTAAATTTTATTGTATGAGATGATCATGTTTTGTAACACAGTTATCGGCAACTGGCACGAGCCATATGGTTGTTGCTTTATTGTATGAAATGCAATCGCCATGTAATTGCTTTACTTTATCACTAAGCGGTAGCGATAGTCATAGAAGCAATAGTTGGCGAGACGACAACGATGCTTCGATGGAGATCAAGGTGTCAAGCCGGTGATGATGGTGATCATGACGGTGCTTTGGAGATGGAGATCAAAGGTACAAGATGATGATGGCCATATCATATCACTTATTTTGATTGCATGTGATGTTTATCTTTTATGCATCTTATTTTTCTTAGTACGACGGTAGCATTATGAGATGATCCCTTACTAAAATTTCAAGGTATAAGTGTTCTCCCTGAGTATGCACCGTTGCGATAGTTCGTCGTGCCGAGACACCATGTGATGATTGGGTGTGATAAGCTCTACGTTCACATACAACGGGTGCAAGCCAGTAGATATGATCAACATAGTGATGTTCACCATTGAAAGCTACTCCATCTCATGTGATGATCGGACGTGGTTTAGTTGATATGGATCACGTGATCACTTAGATGATTAGAGGGATGTCTATCTAAGTGGGAGTTCTTAAGTAATATGATTAATTGAACTTAAATTTATCATGAACTTAGTACCTGATAGTATTTTGCATATCTATGTTGTAGATCAATTGCTCGTATATAGCTTCCCTGTTTTATTTATGATATGTTCCTAGAGAAAACTATGTTGAAAGATGATAGTAGCAATGATGCGGATTGGATCCGTGATCTGAAGATTATCCTCGTTTGCTGCATAGAAGAATTATGTCCTTGATGCACCGCTAGGTGACGGGCCTATTGCAGGAGTAGATGCAGACGTTATGAACGTTTGACAAGCTTGGTATGATGACTACTTGATAGTTTAGTGCACCATGCTTTACGACTTAGAACCGGGATTTCAAAAATGTTTTGAACGCCACAGAGCATATAAGATGTTCTAAGAGTTGAAATTGGTATTTCACATGCCCGTGTCGTGAGGTAGGAGACCTCTGACAAGTACTTTGCCTACAAGATGGAGGAGAATAGCTCAACCAATGAGCATGTGCTCAGAATGTCTGAGTACTACAATTGCTTGAATCAAGTGGGAGTTAATCTTCCAGATAATATAGTAATTGACAAAAGTTATATAGTCACTATCACCAAGTTACTAGAACTTAGTGATGAACTATAATATGCAAGGGATGACGAAAGTAATTCCCAAACTCTTTGTGATGCTAAAATCGGCGAAGGAAGAAATCAAGAAATAGCATCAAGTGTTGATGGTTAACAAGACCACTAGTTTCAAGAAAAGGGCAAAGGGAAATAAAAAGGAACTTCAAAGAAGAATAGCAAGCAAGTTGCTGCTCCCATGAAGAAGCCCAAAGCTAGACCCAAGCCTGGAACTGAGTGCTTCTACTGCAAAGGAAATGGTCACTGAAAGTGGAACTGCCCTAGATACTTGGCGGATAAGAAGGATGGCAAAGTGAACAAAAGTATGTTTGATATACATGTTATTGATGTGTACTTTACTAGTGTTTATAGCAACCCCTCGGTATTTGATACTGGTTCAGTTGCTAAGAGTAGTAACTCGAAACGGGAGTTGCAAAATAAACAAAGACTAGTTAAGGGCGAGGAGATGATGTGAGTTGGAAGTGATTCCAAGGTTGATAAGATCACCATCGCACACTCCCTTTGTTGGAAATATGCCCTAGAGGCAATAATAAATTGGTTATTATTATATTTCCTTGTTCATGATAATCGTTTATTATCCATGCTAGAATTGTATTGATAGGAAACTCAGATACATGTGTGGATACATAGACAACACCATGTCCCTAGTAAGCCTCTAGTTGACTAGCTCGTTGATCAATAGATGGTTACGGTTTCCTGACCATGGACATTGGATGTCGTTGATAACGGGATCACATCATTAGGAGAATGATGTGATGGACAAGACCCAATCCTAAGCCTAGCACAAGATCATGTAGTTCGTATGCTAAAGCTTTTCTAATGTCAAGTATCATTTCCTTAGACCATGAGATTGTGCAACTCCCAGATACCGTAGGAGTGCTTTGGGTGTGCCAAACGTCACAACGTAACTGGGTGGCTATAAAGGTACACTACAGGTATCTCCGAAAGTGTCTGTTGGGTTGGCACGAATCGAGACTGGGATTTGTCACTCCGTGTAAACAGAGAGGTATCTCTGGGCCCACTCGGTAGGACATCATCATAATGTGCACAATGTGATCAATGAGTTGATCACGGGATGATGTGTTACGGAATGAGTAAAGAGACTTGCCGGTAACGAGATTGAACAAGGTATCAGGATACCGACGATCGAATCTCGGGCAAGTATCGTACCGATAGACAAAGGGAATTGTATACGGGATTGATTAAGTCCTTGACATTGTGGTTCATCCGATGAGATTATCGTGGAGCATGTGGGAGCCAACATGGTAGTGTACCGGGACCACCGGAGGGGTCCGGGGGTCCACCAGGTGGGGCCACCAGCCCCGGAGGCCTACATGGGCCAATAGTGGGAAGGGACCAGCCCCTAGGTGGGCTAGGGCGCCTCCCACCAAGGCCCAAGGCGCCTCCAATAGGGGAAGGGGGCAAACCCTAGGGCAGATGGGCCCTAAGGCCCACCCTAGGTGCGCCTCCCCCTCTCCCCCTTGTGGCCGCCACCCTAGATGGGATCTAGGGCTGCCGCACCCCTTGGGGTGGGAACCCTAGGTGGGGGCGCAGCCCTCCCTCTCCCCCTATATATAGTGGAGGCAAAGGGGCAGCCCGACACACGATTCAATCTCCCTGTTGGCGCAGCCCTACCCCTATTCCTCCTCGTCTCTCGTAGTGCTTGGCGAAGCCCTGCTGGAGTCCCGCGCTCCTCCACCACCACCACGCCATTGTGCTGCTGCTGGATGGAGTCTTCCCCAACCTCTCCTTCTCCCCTTGCTGGATCAAGGCTTAGGAGACGTCACCGGGCTGTACGTGTGTTGAACACGGAGGTGCCGTTCGTTCGACACTAGGATCATCGGTGATTTGGATCACGACGAGTACGACTCCATCAACCCCGTTCACTTGAACGCTTCCGCTTAGCGATCTACAAGGGTATGTAGATGCACTCTCCTTCCCCTCGTTGCTAGATTACTCCATAGATTGATCTTGGTGATGCGTAGAAAATTTTGAATTTCTGCTACGTTCCCCAACAGTGGCATCAGGAGCTAGGTCTATGCGTAGTTTCTATGCACGAGTAGAACACAAAGTAGTTGTGGGCGTCGATATTGTCAATTATCTTGCCGTTACTAGTCTTATCTTGATTCGGCGGCATCGTGGGATGAAGCGGCCCGGACCAACCTTACACGTACGCTTACGTGAGACCGGTTCCACCGACTGACATGCACTAGTTGCATAAGGTGGATGGCGGGTGTCTGTCTCTCCCACTTTAGTCGGATCGGATTCGATGAACAGGGTCCTTATGAAGGGTAAATAGAAATTGGCAATTCACGTTGTGGTTTTGGCGTAGGTAAGAAAATGTTCTTGCTAGAAACCTATAGCAGCCACGTAAAAACTTGCAACAACAATTAGAGGACGTCTAACTTGTTTTTGCAGCAAGTGTTTTGTGATGTGATATGGCCAGAGGATGTGATGAATGATATATGTGATGTATGAGATGATCATGTTCTTGTAATAGGAATCACGACTTGCATGTCGATGAGTATGACAACCGGCAGGAGCCATAGGAGTTGTCTTAATTTATTTATGACCTGCGTGTCAATATAAACGTCATGTAATTACTTTACTTTATTGCTAACCATTAGCTGTAGTAGTAGAAGTAATAGTTGGCGAGACAACTTCATGAAGACACGATGATGGAGATCATGATGATGGAGATCATGGTGTCATGCCGGTGACAACGATGATCATGGAGCCCCGAAGATGGAGATCAAAAGGAGCAAAATGATATTGGCCATATCATGTCACTTTTTGATTGCATGTGATGTTTATCATGTTTTTGCATCTTATTTGCTTAGGATGATGGTAGTAAATAAGATGATCCCTCATTAAAATTTCAAGAAAGTGTTCCCCCTAACTGTGCACCATTGCGAAGGTTCGTTGTTTCGAAGCACCACGTGATGATCGGGTGTGATAGATTCTAACGTTCGAATACAACGGGTGTTGACGAGCCTAGCATGTACAGACATGGCCTCGGGACACATGCGGAACACTTAGGTTGACTTGACGAGCCTAGCATGTACAGACATGGCCTCGGAACACGGAAGACCAAAAGGTCGAGCATGAGTCGTATGGTAGATACGATCAACATGAAGATGTTCACCGATGATGACTAGTCCGTCTCACGTGATGATCGGACACGGCCTAGTTGACTCGGATCATGCAATCACTTAGATGACTAGAGGGATGCCTATCTGAGTGGGAGTTCATAAGATGAACTTAATTATCCTGAACATAGTCAAAAGGTCTTCGCAAATTATGTCGTGGCTCGCGCTTTAGTTCTACTGTTTAGATATGCTCCTAGAGAAAATTTAGTTGAAAGTTGATAGTAGCAATTATGCGGACTAGGTCCGTAAACTGAGGATTGTCCTCATTGCTTCATAGAAGGCTTATGTCCTTAATGCACCGCTCAGTGTGCTGAACCTTGAACATCGTCTGTGGATGTTGCGAACATCTGACATACACATTTTGATAACTACGTGATAGTTCAGTTAAATGGTTTAGAGTTGAGGCACCGAAGACGTTTTGAAACATCGCGAAACATATGAGATGTTTCGAGGGCTGAAATTGGGATTTCAGGCTCGTGCCCACGTCAAGAGGTATAAGACCTCCGACGATTTTCTTAGCCTGCAAACTAAGGGAGAAAAGCTCAATTGTTGAGCTTGTGCTCAGATTGTCTGAGTACAACAATCATTTGAATCGAGTGGGAGTTGATCTTCCAGATGAGATAGTGATGTCTCTCCGAAGTCATTACCACCAAGCTGCTAGAGCTTCGTGATGAACTATGATATATCAGGGACATATATGATGATCCTTGAGATATTCGCGATGTTTGACACCACAAAAGTAGAAATAAAGAAGGAGCATCAATTGTTGATGGTTGGTGAAACCACTAGTTTCAAGAAGGGCAAAGGCAAGAAGGGATACTTCATGAAACGGCAAGTCAGCTGCTGCTCTAGTGAAGAAACCCAAGGTTGAACCCAAACCCGAGACTAAGTGCTTCTGTAATAAGGGGAACAACCACTGGAGCAGAATTACCCTAGATACTTGGTAGATGAGAAGGCTGTCAAGGTCGATAGAAGTATATTGGATATACATTGTGTTAATGTGTACTTTACTAGTACTCCTAGTAGCACCATGGTATTAGATACCGGTTCGGCTGCTAAGTGTTAGTAAACTCGAAATAAAAGGTTGCGGAGTAAACTGAGACTAGCTAAAGGTGAGCTGGCGATATGTGTTGGAAGTTTTTCCCAAGCTTGATGTGATCAAGCATCGCACGCTCCCTCTACCATCAAGATTGGTGTTTGCGTTGAGCATAGACATGATTGGATTATGTCTATCGCAATACGGTTATTCATTTAAGGAGAATAATGGTTACTCTGTTTATTTGAATAATACCTTCAATGGTCTTGCACCTAAAATGAATGTTTTTTTGAATCTCGATCGTAGTGATACACATGTTCATGCCAAAAGATATAAGATAGTAATGATAGTACCACCTACTTGTGGCACTGCCACGTAAGTCATATCGGTATAAAACGCATGAAGAAGCTCCATGTTGATGGATCTTTGGGCTCACTCGTTTTTGAAAATTTTTGAGACATGCGAACCATGTCTATTGGTGTATATGCATGAAGAAGCTCCATGCAAATGGACCGTTTGGACTCACTTGATTTTGAATCACTTGAGACATGCAAATCATACCACATGGGCAAGATGACTGAAAGCCTCGTTTTCAGTAAAATGGAACTAGAAAGCAACTTGTTGGAAGTAATACATTTTGATGTGTGCAGTCCAATGAGTGCTGAGGCGTGTAGTGGATATCGTTATGTTCTTACTTCACAGATGATTTGAGTAGATGTTGAGTACATTTACTTGATGAATCACGAGTCTGAATTATTGAAAGGTTCAAGTAATTTTAGGGTGAAGTTGAAAGATCGTCGTGACAAGAGGATAAAATATCTATGATATGATCATAGAGATGAATATCTGAATTACGAGTTTGGCACAGAATTAAGACATTGTGGAAATTGTTTCACAACTAATACAGCCTGGAACACCATAGTGTGATGGTGTGTCCGAACATCATAACTGCACCCTATTGGATATGATGCATACCATGATGTCTCTTATCAAATTACCACGATAGTTTATGGGTTAGGCATTAGAGACAACCACATTCACTTTAAATAGGGCACCACGTAATTCCGATGAGATGACACCGTACGAACTATGGTTTAGAGAAACCTAAGCTGTCATTTCTTAAAAGTTTGGGGCTGCGACGCTTATGTGAAAAAGTTTCAGGCTGATAAGCTCGAACCCAAAGCGGATAAATGCATCTTCATAGGACACCCAAAACAGTTGGGTATACCTCTTGTCTCAAATCCGAAAGCAATAAGGGATTGTTTCTAGAATCGGGTCCTTTCTCGAGGAAAAGTTTCTCTCGAAAGAATTGAGTGGGAGGATGGTGGAGACTTGATGAGGTTATTGAACCGTCTCTTCAACTAGTGTGTGGCAGGGCACAGGGAGTTGTTCCTGTGGCACCTACACCAATTGAAGTGGAAGCTTATGATAGTGATCATGAAACTTCAGATCAAGTCACTACCAAACCTCGTGGGATGACAAGGATGCGTAATACTTCAGAGTGGTACGTAATCCTGTCTTGGAAGTCATGTTGCTAGACAACAATGAACCTACAAGCTATGGAGAAGCGATGGTGGGCCTGGATTCCAAAATGGCTCGAGGCCATATAATCTGAGAGAGGATCCATATATGAAAACAAAGTGTAGACTTTGGAAGAACTACTTGATGGTCATAAGGCTGTTAGGTACATATGGATTTTAAAAGGAAGACGGACAATGATGGTAAGTATCACCATTAAAAAAGCTCGACTTGTCGTTAAGATGTTTTCCGACAAGTTCAAGGAGTTGACTACGATGAGACTTTCTCACTCGTAGCGATGCTAAGAGTCTGTTGGAATTATATTAGCGATTACTGCATTATTTATGAAATCTTGCAGATAGGATGTCAAAACATTGTTTCCTCGACGATTTTCTTGAGGAAAGGTTGTATGTGATACAACTGGAAGGTTTTGTCAATCCTGAAAGATGCTAATAAGTATGCAAAGCTCCAGCAATCCTTCTAAGGACTGGAGTAAGCATCTCGGAGTTGGAATGTATGCTTCGATGAGATGATCAAAGATTTTGGGTGTATACAAAGTTTATGAGAAACTTGTATTTCCAAAGAAGTGAGTGGGAGCACTATAGAATTTCTGATGAATATATGTTGTTGACATATTGTTGGTCAGAAATGACGTAGAATTTCTGGAAAGCATATAGGGTTATTTGGAAAGTGTTTTTCAATGGAAAGCCTGGATTAAGCTACTTGAACATTGAGCATCAAGATCTATAAGGATAGATCAAAATGCTTAATGGTACTTTCAAATGAGCACATACCTTGACATGATCTTGAAGGTGTTCAAGATGGATCAGTCAAATAAGGAGTTCTTGCCTGAGTTATAAGGTATGAAGTTAAGACTTAAAGCTCGACCACGGCATAATAAAGAGGAAGGACGAAGGTCGTCCCCTATGCTTTTGTCATAGGCTCTATACGGTATGCCATGCTGAGTACCGCACCTGATGTGTGCCTTGCCACATATCTGGCAAGAGGGTACAAAGGTAATCTAGGAGTAGATCACCAGATAGCGGTCTAAGTTATCCTTAGAGGAATAAGGATATGTTTCTCGGTTATGGAGGTGATAAAGAGTTCGACGTAAAGAGTTACGTTGATGCAAGCTTAACACTTATCCGGATAGCTCTGAGTAGCGATACCGGATACATATAATGGAGCAACAATTTAGAATAGCTCCAAGTAGAACAGTTATTTGAAATGGCTCCAAATGTAGCGTAGTAGTTGCATCTACAAGATGACATAGAAATTTGCGAAGTACATACGGATCTGAATGTTGCAGACCCGTTGACTGAAACCTCTCTCACAAGCATAACATGATCAAACCCAGAACTCTTTGGGTGTTAGTCACATGGGGATGTGACCTTGAGTGTTAATCACATATCGATGTGAACTGGATTATTGACTCTAGTGCAAGTGGGAGACTGTTGGAAATATGCCCTAGAGGCAATAATAAATTGGTTATTATTATATTTCCTTGTTCATGATAATCGTTTATTATCCATGCTAGAATTGTATTGATAGGAAACTCAGATACATGTGTGGATACATAGACAACACCATGTCCCTAGTAAGCCTCTAGTTGACTAGCTCGTTGATCAATAGATGGTTACGGTTTCCTGACCATGGACATTGGATGTCGTTGATAACGGGATCACATCATTAGGAGAATGATGTGATGGACAAGATCCAATCCTAAGCCTAGCACAAGATCATGTAGTTCGTATGCTAAAGCTTTTCTAATGTCAAGTATCATTTCCTTAGACCATGAGATTGTGCAACTCCCGGATACCGTAGGAGTGCTTTGGGTGTGCCAAATGTCACAACGTAACTGGGTGGCTATAAAGGTACACTACAGGTATCTCCGAAAGTGTCTGTTGGGTTGGCACGAATCGAGACTGGGATTTGTCACTCCGTGTAAACGGAGAGGTATCTCTGGGCCCACTCGGTAGGACATCATCATAATGTGCACAATGTGATCAAGGAGTTGATCACGGGATGATGTGTTACGGAATGAGTAAAGAGACTTGCCGGTAACGAGATTGAACAAGGTATCGGGATACCGACAATTGAATCTCGGGCAAGTATCGTACCGATAGACAAAGGGAATTGTATACGGGATTGATTAAGTCCTTGACATTGTGGTTCATCCGATGAGATCATCGTGGAGCATGTGGGAGCCAGCATGGGTATCAAGATCCCGCTGTTGGTTATTGACCGGAGAGTTGTCTCCGCCATGTCTGCATGACTCCCGAACCCGTAGGGTCTACACACTTAAGGTTCGATGACGCTAGGGTTATAGGGAAAGTATGTATGCAGTTACCGAATGTTGTTCGGAGTCCCGGATGAGATCCCGGACGTCACGAGGAGTTCCAGAATGGTCCGGAGGTAAATATTGATATATAGGAAGTATGGTTTTGGCCACCGGAAGTGTTCCGGGCATCACCGGTAGTGTACCGGGACCACCGGAGGGGTCCGGGGGTCCACCAGGTGGGGCCACCAGCCCCGGAGGCCTACATGGGCCAATAGTGGGAAGGGACCAGCCCCTAGGTGGGCTAGGGCGCCTCCCACCAAGGCCCAAGGCGCCTCCAATAGGGGAAGGGGGCAAACCCTAGGGCAGATGGGCCCTAAGGTCCACCCTAGGTGCGCCTCCCCCTCTCCCCCTTGTGGCCGCCACCCTAGAAGGGATCTAGGGCTGCCGCACCCCTTGGGGTGGGAACCCTAGGTGGGGGAACAGCCCTCCCTCTCCCCCTATATATAGTGGAGGCAAAGGGGCAGCCCGACACACGATTCAATCTCCCTGTTGGCGCAACCCTACCCCTCTTCCTCCTCGTCTCTCGTAGTGCTTGGCGAAGCCCTGCTGGAGTCCCGCGCTCCTCCACCACCACCATGCCATCGTGCTGCTGCTGGATGGAGTCTTCCCCAACCTCTCCTTCTCCCCTTGCTGGATCAAGGCGTAGGAGACGTCACCGGGCTGTACGTGTGTTGAACACGGAGGTGCCGTCCGTTCGGCACTAGGATCATCGGTGATTTGGATCACGACGAGTACGACTCCATCAACCCCGTTCACTTGAATGCTTCCGCTTAGCGATCTATAAGGGTATGTAGATGCACTCTCCTTCCCCTCATTGCTAGATTACTCCATAGATTGATCTTGGTGATGCGTAGAAAATTTTGAATTTCTGCTATGTTCCCCAACACCCTTTACCTTCGGGATTAGTGTTGAACCTAAAATAAATTTTATTTGGTGTTTGCGTTGAGCATAATATGATTGGATCATGTTTATTGCAATACGGTTATTCATTTAAGTTAAAGAATAATTGTTATTCTGTTTACATGAATAAAACCTTCTGAGGTCATACACCCAAGGTGAATGGTTTATTGAATCCCGATTGTAGTGATACACATATTCATAATATTAAAGCCAAAAGATGCAAAGTTAATAATGATAGTGCAACTTATATGTGGCACCGCCGTTTAGGTCATATTGGTGTAAAGCGCATGAAGAAACTCCATGCTGATGGGCTTTTGGAATCACTTGATTATGAATCATTTGATGCTTACGAACCCTGCCTCGTGGGAAAGATGACTAAAACTCCGTTCTCCGGAACAATGGAGCAAGCAACTGACTTATTGGAAATAATACATACTGATGTATGCAATCCGATGAGTGTTGAGGCTCATGACGGGTATCGTTATTTTCTGACCTTCACATATGATTTGAGCAGATATGGGTATATCTACTTGATGGAACATAAGTCTGAAACATTTGAAAAGTTCAAAGAATTTCAGAGTGAAGTGGAAAATCATCGTAATAAGAAAATAAAGTTTCTGCGATCTGATCCTGGAGGAGGATATTTGAGTTACGAGTTTGGTCTTCATTTGAAATAATGCGGAATAGTTTCACAACTCACGCCACCTGGAACACCACAACGTAATGGTGTGTACGAACGTCATAACCGTACTTTATTAGATATGGTGCGATCTATGATGTCTCTTACCGATTTATCACTACCGTTTTGGGGTTATGCATTAGAGACAGTCGCATTCACGTTAAATAGGGCACCATCTAAATCCATTGAGACGATACCATATGAACTGTGGTTTAGCAAGAAACCTAAGTTGTCATTTCTTAAAGTTTGGGGCTATGATGCTTATGTGAAAAAGTTTCAACCTGATAAGCTCGAACCCAAATCGGAGAAGTGCGTCTTCATAGGATACCCAAAAGAAACTGTTGGGTACACCTTCTATCATAGATCCGAAAGGCAAGATCTTTGTTGCTAAGAGTGGATCCTTTCTAGAGAAGGAGTTTCTCTCGAAAGAAGTGAGTGGGAGGAAACTAGAACTTGATGAGGTAATTGTACCTTCTCCCGAATTGGAAAGTAGCTCATCAGAGAAATCTATTCCCATGATGCCTACACCAACTAGAGAGAAAGCTAATGATAAAGATCATGAAACTTCCGATCAAGTTACTACCGAACCTCGTAGGTCAACCAGAGTACATTCCACACCAGAGTGGTACGGTAATCCTATTCTAGAAGTCATGTTACTAGACCATGACGAACCTACGAACTATGAGGAAGCAATGATGAGCCCAGATTCTGCAAAATGGCTTGAGGCCATGAAATCTGAGATGGGATCCATGTATGAGAACAAAGTGGGGACTTTGATTGACTTGCCCGATGATCGGCAAGCCATAGAGAATAAAATGAATCTTCAAGAGGAAGACGGACGCTGATAGTAGTGTTACTATCTACAAAGCTCGAATTGTCGCAAAAAGTTTTCGACAAGTTCAAGGTGTTGACTACGATGAGATTTTCTCACTCATAGCGATGCTTAAGTCTGTCCGAATCATGTTAGCAATTGCCACATTTTATGAAATCTGGCAAATGGATGTCAAAACTACATTCCTTAATGGATTTCTTAAAGAAGAGTTATATATGATACAACAAGAAAGTTTTGTCAATCCTAAAGGTGCTAACAAAGTGTGCAAGCTCCAGCGACCCATCTATGGACTGGTGCAAACATCTCGGAGTTGGAATATACGCTTTGATGAGTTGATCAAAGCATACAGTTTTATACAGACTTGCCGTGAAGCCTGTATTCACAAGAAAGTGAGTGGGAGCACTACAAAATTTCTGATAAGTATATGCGAATGACATATTGTTGATCGGAAATAATGTAGAATTTTCTGGAAAGCATATATGAGTGTTTGAAAGGAGTTTTTAAAAGAAAGACCTTGGTGAAGCTGCTTACATATTGAGCATCAAGATCTATAGAGATAGATCAAGACCCTTGATAATTGTTTTTCAATGAGTACATACCTTGAAAAGTTTTTGAAGTAGTTCAAAATGGAACAGTCAAAGAAGGAGTTCTTGCCTGTGTTGCAAGGTGTGAAGTCGAGTAAAGACTCAAAACCCGACCGCAACAGAAAATAGAAAGAGAATGAAAAGTCATTCCCTATGCCTTAGTCATAGGTTCTGTAAAGTATGCCATGCTGTGTACCAGACCTATTGCGTACCCCACCATGAGTTTGGAAAGAGGGTACAATAGTGATCCAGGAGTGGATCACTGAACAACGGTCAAAATTATCCTTAGTGAAATAAGGAAATGTTTCTCGGTTATGGAGATGACAAAGAGTTCATCGTAAGGAGTTACATCGATGCAATCTTTGACACCGATCTGGATGACTCTAAGTCTCGATCTAGATACATATTGAAAGTGGGAGCGATTAGCTAGAGTAGCTCCTTGCGGACCATTGTAGACATAGAAAATTTGCAAAATACACACGGCTCTGAATGTGGCAGACCCGTTGACTAAACTTCTCTCACAAGAAAAACATGATCACTCTTTGGGTGTTAATCACATAGCGATGTGAACTAGATTATTGACTCTAGTAAACCCTTTGGGTATTAGTCACATGGACATGTGAACTAATCACATAAAGATGTGAACTATTGGTGTGAAATCACATGACGACGTGAACTAGATTATTGACTCTAGTGCAAGTGGGAGACTGAAGGAAATATGCCCTAGAGGCAATAATAAAGTTGTTATTTATATTTCTTTATATCATGATAAATGTTTATTATTCATTCTAGAATTGTATTAACCAGAAACTTAGTACATGTGTGAATACATAGACAAACAGAGTGTCACTAGTATGCCTCTACTTGGCTAGCTCGTTGAATCAATGATGGTTATGTTTCCTGACCATAGACATAAGTTGTCATTTGTTTAAAGAGATCACATTATTAGAGAATGATGTGATTGACTTGACCCATCCGTTAGCTTAGCATGATGATCGTTTAGTTTGTTGTTATTGCTTTCTCCATAACTTATACATGTTCCTATGACTATGAGATCGTGCAACTCCCGAATACCGGAGGAACACTTTGTGTGCTACCAAACATCACAACGTAACTGGGTGACTATAAAGATGCTCTACAGGTGTCTCCGATGGTGTTTGTTGAGTTGGCATAGATCGAGATTAGGATTTGTCACTCCGAGTATCAAAGAGGTATCTCTGGGCCCTCTCGGTAATGCACATCACTATAAGCCTTGCAAGCAATGTGACTAATGAGTTAGTTGCAGGATGATGCATTACGGAACGAGTAAAGAGACTTGCCGACAATGAGATTGTACTAGGTATTGGGATACCGACGATCGAATCTCGGGCAAGTAATATACCGATGACAAAGGGAACAACGTATATCGTTATGCGGTTTGACCGATAAAGATCTTCGTAGAATATGTGGGAGCCAATATGAACATCCAGGTTCCGCTATTGGTTATTGACCGGAGACGTGTCTCGGTCATGTCTACATAGTTCTCGAACCCGTAGGGTCCGCACGCTTAACGTTCGGTGACAATCGGTATTATGAGTTTATGTGTTTTGATGTACCGAAGGTAGTTCGAAGTCCCGGATATGATCACAGACATTACAAGGAGTCTCAAAATGGTTGAGACATAAAGATTGATATATTGGATGGCTATATTCGGACACCGGTAGTGTTCCGGGTGATTTCAGAGAAAACCGAAGTGCCGAAGGGTTACCGGAACCCCCCCCCCCCCCCCCCCCCCCCCCCGAGGAAAGCTGGGCCTTCATGGGCCATAGGGAAGAGGGGAGGAAGCCCATAAGGAGAAGCTGCGCCCCTCCCTATAGGGAGTCTGAATTGGACTAGGGAGGGGGCGCGCCCCCCTTTCCTTCTCCTCTTCCTCTCCCTTCCTTCCTTCCCCTTCTCCTCCTAGTAGGACTAGGAAAGGAGGAATCCTACTCCTACTAGGAGGAGGATTCCTCCTCCCTTGGCGCGCCACTAGGGCCGGCCGGCCTCCCTCCTTGACCCTTTATATACGGGGCAGGGGGCACCCTAGGACACACAAGTTGATTGTTTCCAGCCGTGTGCGGTGCCCCCCTCCACCATAATCCTCCTCGGTCATTTCGTAGTGGTGCTTAGGTGAAGCCCTGTTCCGGTAGCATCATCATCACCATCATCACGCCGTCGTGCTGACGAAGCTCTCCCTTGACACTCTGCTGGATCATGAGTTCGTGGGACGTCACCGAGCGGAACGTGTGCAGATCACGGAGGTGCCGTACTTTCAGTACTAGGATCATTCGATCGTGAAGACGTATGACTACATCAACCGCGTTGTCATAACGCTTCCGCTTATGGTCTACGAGGGTACGTGGACAACACTCTCCCCTCTTGTTGCTATGCATCACCATGATCTTGCATGTGCGTAGGAATTTTTTTGAAATTACTGCGTTCCCCAACAGTTGTCATGGAGCTTAGGTGTTATAGGGCATTGCTTGGTTGTACTTAGTTTCTCCTGTACTCTCTTTTGGTAGCGTAGTCGCGTGCGTCCTGCTGATTCGGTTATCCTAGGATCGGCATTGTTTGAGGGCTACCTCATCACCTTGTATCGTTTTGCCGTGTACTTTGTTCAGTTGTTGTTTTATATATAAAGCGGGGCGAAAGCCTGTTTCGAGAGATCGAGTGCACCAATCGCTTTATCAGACTACCTTGTACTGTTTCAAATTTCCCTTTATGCATTCTCCCATCAGGAACAGGCAGCCCCAAATATTCAGGGTCGACATATTGCTTTGTAATTTCCAATGTATATTTCACCTCCATCAACATAGCTTCCGAACAATTTAAAAAAAAGCGATGAAACACTTATGACATGTTTGGTTGCTCGCACCCTTTTTATCCCCCTTGCATACATGTCCTAGGTCAGCCTGGCTGAACAAATTGAAGCAAAAAAACCAACATATCCATATAGATTGGTTGCCTGCATCCTGCTTCCTTGCATCATAGGAACGACCTATGCACTGTGTTTGGTTGCTCGCATTGGTTGGGTTCATACCACTGCACGCTGTTTGGTTGCTCGCATTGGCTGGGCTCATACTAATGCATGGTGTTTGGTTGCATACATGCAGCGAGGTCTGGTTACCTTGTAACCGACGTGGTGAGCTTGCCAGCCACACCTTACACACCATCAACCAATAAAACAACACCGCAACCACGGCGAACTAGACGATGATGATGAAGTTATTTAGGCAAACTGTCGATCTGCCTTGCCAACTTCAACACTGCATGTCTGCTTGAGCACGACCTTGGAGTAAGCATCCTCTGTCGCTTGCCTATTCTTAAACCCTCTATGGCAGCTGTTTTTGTAACCCGCCACTTATTCATTGCATGCTTCCCATGAACTATAAACCCATGGACCCCCCTCAGAACACCACATATATACCACTTGTCCTAGCATGGCAGGGAGCAACAATTCAAACAGCAAGGCATGGAGCACACTAGACATGAAACATAAGCAAGCATGCATGATCATACGTCATACCAAGTTCATCCTACCACTACTATGGTGTCATCCTACCACCACACTCAAAAAGGTGTTATCCTACCATCATTAGTTCGCCATCGGCATGAGGGATTTCTATACCACCTCATCAAAATATACAAGCCTACATCAAGAGTTTATCAAGCCCTAGCTACCACAAAGTGTACATCATCATCATCATTGCCATCGCCATCGCTGTCGAGGATCATGCACACTTTAACCACCAACAGAAGCAACACTAGTAGTAGTGCTTGCCCAACCAGGTCCTGAGATAGAGCACCTTGTGGGCCTCTGCCATGGCGACAAACCCAACACCCCGAGCCCTGTTGTCCAGCAGGTGGCTCAAAGCAGTCATCAGAGCCTCTGGGCTAAAGCCACCTTGGTCCATGATGGCGTTGTAGAGGTCATGGTGGACATCGACCGACTTGTTCTCCCTGATGGTGCTTGCCACCTCCTTGATGACCTAAGTCATGCTACTGAAGACGGTCAACTCGTCGTCTATCAAGGCTCCCATCTTCCTCTTCCTATCAAGCACGGGAACATGATCACCATCCTTGTTAGGGACATCAAGGATGATGGTCTCTGACCCTTGGGTGTCTACATACTCGGGCAGAGGAAAACCGAGCGGTTGACTGGAGCCCAGGGCATGCTTGTTGGTTGCCAGCCCAAAGGAGAAGATCTGCTGCATTTGGTGGTAGTTCTGGATGGGTGCTTTGAGGAACTCTATGTCCTTGGGTGAGCCCAAAAAGAAACACAACAACGTGGTTATTGTGATTGGCATGGTACATAGGCTTAAACAGGTGGTTCGTGAGCTAACCGTGGTGTGCCTTGGTCGTGCTATGCCTCCAAAAGGATCGAGCAGGTCTCCTGATCCCATGAAGCGCCGGTCAGGTCTCTGAGTTTGGACACTGTCATCCACCTCACTCTCCACTTCCTGAGGTGATTGTATACCTGGGTCGAGGTGACCTCCTGCCTACAAAACTTGAACACATACTTTGCAACCATGTTCAAGTGCACCTCCTTAAAGCCCTTCTCAGTCATCACCCCACTAGCTATGATTTCACACATCTTGTTAAGCATGAATGTCGACATGAATGGCTGCCATTTCATGGAGTCCCCCCTCCTTCTTTTCCTTTGCGGCTGCCTTTTGAGCAGTGGCATGAGCTGCATCATTGGGCTAAGCCAACACAAATGCTGAAGCCAGAAATGGTGGAACCATAGGAGACACCTCGAAAACATTTGAATAAGGAGACACCGAGTTGTCGATGGTAGGCTGGGAGTCCTCGACATAGGACGCTGCAAACTGGCTCTCGGTCATGACAAGGGCCTGACTAAACTCTTGCATGGTCATGTCCTACAAGTGTAAGCATCTCTAAGAGTGGATCACACTACACATTGACAGTAGGAACTAGCACTAAACATGGACAATATGAACCAACACTACATATCGACAGTATGAATGAGCACTATCACATGTATAGACAACTGATCTATTCAGCATAGCAACTCAAATCATAGCAAAGAGTTCAACAAAATAGCATGCATAGTTGCATACTAGCATACTACACATCAAACATACTACCAATCCATCACCACTAGCTATCAGTCCTTGCTGACATGGAAACAACTCCTAGCATGCTTCAAATCCATCACCACTAGGTACCAGAACATCACATTTACACAGGCCCATGGTGTACAATGCTACAACATGGACACAAATCTAACCAATGTTCGGAAAATCGGTAACTAGTAGCTACTCGGCCGGTTTGAGAGTAGCGATTAATCCATGAATCGGCCTATTAACTATATCAATTGGTAGATTAAATAGGAACATGCCAACATGTATCTAGTTTTTCGTTGTATTATACCATATTTCAATTCTCCCAACTATGTAATATACCAAAATATTCTACTGTAGGCATATTAAAAAACATAAACAAGGGGTAAACTTGATAACCTTGATGGATCAAACCTACAAAATCACAAAATTCGTAATCATCAATTAAATATTTAAACTTGTCCACATATAGTCACACAATATGCTACCAATAACAACCCAAACCAATAGTTCCATATGCTAATCTATAAATTTGTAATATGTAATCTACTAATCTATGGATGTTGGATTCTCCACTTGGTGAGAGGATGAAGGGTGTAGTACCTTGCTCGCTAGTGATGCCATGGAGGAAGAGTTTGGGGAACAGCTGCCAGGAGGGGTTGGGGAGCAGTTGACGGGTCAGGAGATGGGGGGTAGCCCACGGGAGAGGATGGGCTATAGCCTACGAGATGGGATGGGTACTAGGTAGGTGACCAGAGCAGTGGAGCTGTTGGACCTTGGAGATGTAGCACACTAGTTGGCGCCGATGAGGACCCGACGAGCCGCTAGCTAGGTCGGGGTAGGGCCAAACCTAGATATTGAGGAGTGGGAGGAGTGGGATGGGTTATGGACAAAAAATTGGGCTTTGTTTGCCCCCTAGTTGACGGGTCAGAAGCGATTAATGGGCCTAGCAACTGGCTAGTTAATCGGTCTCGCAAGTTAACACATCGAAAAGGTGTTATTTGAGCCGGCCACCCTACGAGTAGCGATTAACTGGCTCGTAACTGATTAATCGGACGAATTCTTGAAAGATGGATCTAACCCTACCACATGCTCATAGATCTACCTAGAATGAGTACAAAGAAGTGGGTGGTTGAACTCACAGACGCCATGTGAGGGCATCCACAGTGCTTAGAGGCTAGCTTGCCTCTAAGATGGACCCCACAACCCTGCCTCCAAACATATCTCAAAACCACGTAGTGTATATCATTTTGCTTCAGCCTCTATTGTGGGTCCATGGTTCATTAAACAAAGGCATGGTAACCTGCATGGAGGAGACCTTCGGCGCATCACATGCATTGTGGGGAGCACAAACAGGCTGACAAGTGTGGTTGCTTGATTATTTAAATAGAAAGAGGCAGCCTCCAAGCTAAGAGGCGACGCTAGCGATTTTTTTCTTAGAGGCATGCAGCGCACTGTATGGAGGCCACCTCTAAGATGAGAGAGAGTGCTTAGAGGCAGTTGAAAGAACATGCGATACCCTCATGTTTGGTTTTGGTAATTAATGACAATCTCTATGGACTAATGGTTGCCTTGAGTTATATTTGAAGGATTTGTCCATAGGCATTTCTTGAAGTCCATGTGTTGGTTTCAAGGAGTTTATGTGGTGACCAAGGTGCTATTAAGGAATTATCCAAAGATTGGTCATGTGAGAGTTGAGCTTATTGCAAGCATGCCTTGAAGAACAAGATTGTGTGATCATTCATGTTTACCTTCTAGACATCATCCAAATGAAGAGAGTTGGAAAGAATCAAGGTTGATCAAGACTAAGTCAAGAGTGAATCAAGTTGATCAACACACAAAGCGTACAAGATGTACCGAGGGATCAAGTGATCCCATGGTATGGTTGTGGTGTGCAAGTTCAAGTGGAGCAACACAAAGAGATCGAATGCTTGAAGCTTGCCATCCATTATGGTGACAATGGACTTGTGAAGATGTGCGGAAGAGTGGCTCACCCATAGTGGGGTATGGGGGAGCAATCAACTAGTCTTCATCAAACCATTGCATCCTTGCATCAACTTTCTTGGTTCTTATTTTTGGCTCTCTTTGTGAGTCTTAGAGCTTTTTGTCATCTTGATGACAAGCTTGAGTTCATCAAAAACGGAGTTCACATGCATCTTCTATGATGTTTTCGATGTTGGAGGTTATGCCAGTTCTTCTCTGTTGGAGGTTTCTCTCCTCTATTTGTTAGGCATACCTCCCCTGCCACTTCTTTCTATAACCAGTTGTTGTTGGATGCTCCTCGTCGTCTTGTATCCAACAAGCTTGAGTTTGCTCTTTTCGGAGCTCTTTTGCAGAAGTTGTGGCAGTTCTGGTTTTCCTTGGGTTGTACTTGTTTTCGTGGAAGTGGCCTAAGGATGGCGCCAGAGGTAGTACCACTGGGCCGGAGCGGCAGTACCGCATATCGCCACAACCAGTAGTACTGCTGTCTCACAGCCGTAGTACCGCCCATGGCCATAAGCGGTAGTACGGCTCCGGTTCCGCGCTTGTACCGCCTCGACTCGAAACGTGGTTTTCTCATGTTGGGTTCAGCGGCAGTAGTAGCGACAGTAGGAGCGGTAGTACCGCTCGTGTGCGGTAGTACCGCGGCTACCATCACCCGTAGTGCCGCTCAATGGCCCTCCTCCCTGTCCCTTATCCCTGTGCTCGTGGTAGGCGTTGTGCGCGGGCCCAGCGGTAGTACCGCTGGGCCAAGCGGCAGTACCGCTGGCTCCAGCGGTAGTGCCGTTCATACGGCTCTTCCTCGCCCTCTGTTTTGCTTCGCTCTCTGTGTTCTACCACCCGGGCGGTAGTACCGCTCCCCTGAGCGGTAGTACCGCTCATGCGCGGACTGAGCACATAACGGTTGGATTCGGGAGCTCCTATAAAAGGGGGTCTTCTTCCCCATTCAGTCTAATCTTTTGAGCTCGTGTTCTTCCCTCATTGTTGACCTTCTTCAAGCTTGCTAACTCTCAATCCCTCTATGGATTCTTACTAGTTTTTGAGGGAAAAGAGAGAGGAGATCTAGATCCACACTTCCACCAATCACTTTCTCCTCTATGTGAGAGGAACCCCTTGGATCTAGATCTTGGAGTTTTTAGTGTTCCCCTTTTTGTTCTTCCTCTCAGTTTCCTCCCTAACATTAGTTGCTTTGGTGGGATTTGAGAGAGAAGGACTTGGGCACTCGGTGTGCCCTTGCCATTGCATTTGTGCATGGTTTGAGTTCTCCACAGTGATACATGTTCGGTGACCGCCCCAAGGGTTACCATTTGTACGGGTTCGGTGACCGCCCTCAAGGGCCCCTTAGTGGAATCACGACATCTTGCATTGTGCGAGGGCGTGAGGAGATTACGGTGGCCCTAGTGGCTTCTTGGGGAGCATTGTGCCTCCACACCGCTCCAAACGGAGATTAGCATCCGCAAGGGTGTGAACTTTGGGATACATCGTCGTCTCCGCGTGCCTCGGTTATCTCTTACCCGAGCTCTTTACCTATGCACTTTACTTTGTGACAGCCATATTGTTCCTTGTCATATACCTTGCTATCACATAGTTGTTTATCTTGCTTAGCATAAGTTGTTAGTGCACATAGGTGAGCCTAGTCGTTTTAGGTTTTGTGCTTGACAAATTAATCGCTAGGTTGATTCTGCATTTGTTCAAGTCTAAACTGTAATTATTTTAAAGCGCATATTCACCCCCCTCTAGGCGACATCCTCGATCTTTCAGCAGTGAAAAATACACATTGTGGATGCTCTGAGCAACTCAAAGGAGGTGCGGGTCGGAGAAGAGGAGGACTAGAATTGTCGCCGCTGTCAACCGATGGTCGGAGCAGGAGGGTTGCTTACCTGGTCGTCGTTATCAATCCGTGGCGGAGGGAAAGCTCGATAGGGAGGAATGGTGGCGGGATTTTTTTTGGGAGGGGGGATGGTGAGGCTGACTATATAGGGCGATCGATTCGGGAGGAGGTGACGCCAATTCCTCCCGCTGTTTTTTCGGGGAGGTCAGCGCCGCGCACTCATCCCCTGCACCACTCGAGCCTAGCTCGCTGGTAACGGCTAATTCGGCCATTCCTAGCGGGCCTGGCTGGGAGGTGCTTTAGGTTCGGTGCTATGCAACATTCTGATGCAGCCCAACCAACCAAACAACCCCTTTTCTTTCCAGGTGGGCATGCTTGGACATCAGCTTGGTTTATAAGTGAACACACACCTTTCACAATAGATGCCTGCTGTCGACAAGCTCGGAAGAACAATAATGAATACCCAAGCTACAATTTTTGGGGAGGGGGGATGGTGAGGCTGACTATATAGGGCGATCGATTCGGTAGGAGATGACGCCAATTCCTCCCGCTGTTTTTTCGGGGAGGTCAGTGCCGCGTACTCGTCCCCTGCACCACTCGAGCCTAGCTCGCTGGTAACGGCTAATTCGGCCGTTCCTAGCAGGCCTGGCTGGGAGGTGCTTTAAGTTCGGTGCGATGCAACATTCTGATGCAGCCCAACCAACCAAACAACCCTTTTTCTTTTCAGGTGGGTATGCTTGGACATTAGCCTGGTTTATAAGTCAACACATACCTTTCACAGTAGATGCCTGCTGTCGACAAGCTCGGAAGAACAATAATGAATACAGAGGCTGTTATAAGTGTTCAACACATCTTTTCTTCTTGTAATGAATACCCAATAATACATGTACTTCCATGCGATCAACGGATACTACAATCCTATATACAAGGCGAAAACCAAGCTCCCAATCGAAACATTTACCCAAATCGCAAACCAAACCAAGCTATAGCTAATCTACGCATCCTCGTGGCTAATTAAGTACATCCATGAGAAGATGAGTTATTACTACTAGTATGATGGAGGTCATAGGCCTCTTGCAAGCATGGCCTGGAGTTCCTCGGCCGACCTCTGGCTCTGCAGCCTCATCTCCTCCCTGAACTTCCTGATGAACATCTCCGCCCTCACGTCCACCTCCCCCATCCCAACGCACCCTCTGCCCGGGCTCAGCAAGAAGCCCCTCACGCCGAGGCTCTTGGCGGCCGCCGCCGCCGCACATGCTTTGTTGCCACCGGTAGCAGCGGCTACGCCATGCACGCGTGCCTTGTTCACACTGCCGGCTGGACGCGCGAGTTTGCTGGTGCTGGGCTGCGGCTGCTGCTCCTCGTGGACGACGCTGAGGCCCTTGGGCTGGCTGTAGAGCTCGTCGACGTAGACCGGCGCGAAGCTCATGTGGTCCCCGCGCTGCACGGACAGCAGGGGCGGCGCCGGCGCGCGCCGACGGTGGCCACCCAGCCGCCCCGTGGCCGACCACCGGACACGCAAGGCGGTGCGGCGGAGCTTGGTGTGCGCCGCGGCGGCGAGGCCCGCGCACTTGCGCCACCACCGCCACGGCTGCCTGCTGCCGCTTATCCTCGACGACGACGACGAGGTGCGCACGGGCACGGCGAAGCAGGACATGGCTAATCCGGGCGGCTGGCTGGCTACTGTGGAAGTGATCTACGGGATTGAGAGACGACGAGATCAGGAGACTAGATTGTGTGTGTAGGGGACGGCCTGGGAAGGTATGCTCGGCTCTTTGTAGCGTGGGCTGGCGTGAGGGGTAAAGGCCGCGTCGGATAGCTTTCGGCGGTTGGGGCGGGTAAGACTCACGCTATGTGGTTGACTCCACCACCTTTCGCTCCCTTTTGTTGGGTTTGGCTCTGGGGGTTGGCAGGCAACTTGGCATGGCATGGCATGGCCTCGCTTTGCTTTGCTTCCCTTGCTTGCGTCTTCACTGATTCTCCTTTTTCCTTAGCGGAGGGGGTTGCGTTGCGATGCCATTGTATGCCTGCCAGGAACTAGATTCTACGGTGGCCCAATATATCATTGTCGTTTCTATATATTCATAAATACATGTTGTTATTATTCTTAAAATTTATGTATTGTTGAACGATTGATTTGTCAGAGGCCGTCCACGCCTGAGTCGGCAGAAGATTTCGGAATGTCTAAGTCGATGGTGCATGTATTGTTGGCCTGTTGCTAGCCGTCCACAACGCGAATCTTCTTATCAACGAGACATGGACCGCTCAGACTTGCACAAATATCCCAGGTGAATTGGACTTGGCAAAATCTGATTGGTTATTGTCATGAGAAGCAACCTTGGGACGTGTCGATTTCGCTCCAAAATTATCTTTTGAGAATTTTAGTAATTCCATTTTATTTGAGACGTGCTACACGTCGGCCCATGGATCTATTTAAAAGGCCGCTGCCACGCGAGCCGTCCGATTTATTGGTGCGACCTATCCGTATCGTTCCTTTGCAATAGGACCTTTGTTGCAAAACCTTCACTTCTCTAATTTTCTGTAACAAGATCCATGACGCAAAACCTTCTCTTATCTAATTTTCCCACCAAGACCCATGTTGCACAAACCTTTTCTTCTCTAATTTTCTGCGACAAGACTCTTATTGCAAAAGTTGCAAACGCATATCCGGCGCATCTAATTTTCTGCAACAAGACCCATGTTAAAAAAATTGCAAACATCTCTAGCAGCGTCGTGCACTTGAATAATTGTCGTTCGCTGCTGTTGCAGAGATAAGATGAGTATACAGGCGTGCTCCAGTAGTCCACGTGTTGAGCAAGGGAGGCGGCGGATGCCCTGCGCTAGATCAGCCGGCTGTTTAGAATCATTTCTCATTTCATTTACTTGCCTGGTGCTAATAGTTTTCACGAGTAAGGAATTGAACAGCGAGCTAGCGTGGCATCGCCAAGTAGCAATCCTGTGTGGATCTGTGCTAGCTGTCTCAGTACATGTGGACAGGAGAGAGCAGAGGCTAAGGCAAGTGCAACACACTCAAAGCGTTAGAGCAAGCAAGCAAAGAGCGGCGGCCACCGGCCTCCTGTTGGAACAGAATCCGTCAATTCCTCCCGAGTTCAGTTTCTTCTACGCTTGCAGCAGATTAATTCTAGTTGCGCGGGTTAGCAATAAATTATTCTGGCGTGGTCAGTGGTACTACGAGGTTACCTCGGAGGCTAAGGTTGTTAAAGGTGATGACACTGTAGCTCAGGAGCTTGCTCAGTTTGCTAGTACGGGTGGGGATTCTTCAGTTGAAAAGCTTGACGCACCGCGCTGTAATTTGGAACAACTCCTTTTCTCATGGTGATATAAGAGCGCTCTTGCCCGGAAAAGAAGAAGAGAAGAGAATCTCGCCTGGTCATGGAGGAAGCTTCTCTTCATTTCCTTGGGAACAAATCCCTCTCCTCGACTCGTCCCAACTTGCAGCAAAAGTGGATTCCTTCTTGCTGGTTGGTTGCTTGAAAGCTAAGAGAATGTTCGAGGAATAGGCTGTCGCTTTACTCGCTTCCAATAAATCAGCAAGAGGTAGTTTAGGTAATTAATCGTTAACTCTAAGCATTGTGGCAATATGAGGATTGCTTGCCCAAGAAAATTGTTCTTGAATTAACGGGAGTGTCAATTGTGGGCCTGAGTTTCTACTTTGATTCACGCAAATGAATCATAGGCATAAAATCTACAAGCACATAGTATATCACTAGGATCGCCGTCACAAAAATAACCTTAATTAACCACTTGGATTCACACACCTGCTACTTTTATAGAGTGACGCACGTTTTTAGGGAATGTGACAAAACATCGAGAAAAAGAAAAAAGTGCACTCAGCCAATGCCCATAGTTGGCATGACCCCAACAAATGGCAAATCCTACTGCTTTATGGACTCAGTCCAACATCACAACCTTCTGATGTGTCATGCGAAAACCTGTGAAGACGCACATGTTTCTTTCTTTTCAGATAGACCATAAAGTGTAGATGATATTACCGCCTCGTCATCAATGGACATTTTTTTTGCTCATTTGCAAGCAAATTTTTTCACGCGTCAGACACGGCGCCCGGCTTAAGCAGGTAGATTGTCCAAGAGTTCACCTAGTTCCAGATCGCAACAGAAAAGGGATAATCCTTGCAAAGGTGGGTTGACGTTTCAGGCTCCTGAAAGAGCATAGTTGGCATCTCGGGTCATGCGGCCAACCCCTCAGAGCCAGCCTGTTAGCGGCGAGGATTCTTCCGTGCAGGAGAAGCCACACAAAGTGTTTGCACTTAGGCTCTGCGTGGGCAGACTAGGCCTTCGAATAGTCGAACCTCGGATGGGAGCCGAAGAATTGTGTTGCGTAGGTCGATGCCGAAGAGCAAGCTCCATTAGTGGTCAGGTTCCAAGAAATGTCATCCTCTTGGATCGGTAGAAGAGAAGTCTGATTGGCCCACTCCCATAAGGTGACAAATTCTCCCAACTGATGTAGGGCCTGGAGGCTGACCACTGCACGAATCTAGTTGTCGTTCGTTAGCTCATCATGCACTGTCATGTTCTTTCTAGAAGTGATCTCGAAAAGCGTAGGTGCAATAAGCTTCATGGGGCCCTTCCCTCCAATTGTCATGCCAGAAAAGGGCCTTGCGTCCATTACCTAGGGTTATGGTGGTGCAAGCTCTAAAGAGGTTCATGTCCGCCTGGTCGCACGAAAGCTCAGTACCCATGAAACGATCGAGAAGAGGTGTCTAGAGGGGGGTGAATAGACTCTTAGCAAGAAAAGTTACCGTTTTTAATTTCTTTAAGGTGAAGTGGAGTTTTGGCATAAGTTCAAATATTCACAATACATATCAAGCAAGCATGATGAAGAGTATATGAACATCGAAAAGTAAATCATGCAAATTGTAAGAATGTAAAGGGATGGGATTGGAGTGTGCAAACGCAATTGGAGACACGAAGATTTTGGCGTGGTTCCGATAGATGGTGCTATCGTACATCCACATTGATGGAGACTTCAACCCACGAAGGGTAACGGTTGCGTGAGTCCACGAAGGGCTCCACACACGAAGGGTCCACGAAGAAGCAACCTTGTCTATCCCACCATGGCCATCGCCCACGAAGGACTTGCCTCACTAGGGTAGATCTTCACGAAGTAGGTGATCTCCTATCCCGTACAAATCCTTGGTTCAACTCCAAAATCTTGACGGAGGCTCTCAAGTGACACCTAACCAATCTAGGAGACACCACTCTCCAAAAGGTAATAGATGGTGTGTTGATGATGAACTCCTTGCTCTTGTGCTTCAAATGATAGTCTTCCCAACACTCAACTCTCTCTCATAGGATTGGATTTGGTAAAAAGATGATTTGAGTGGAAAGCAACTTGGGGAAGGCTAGAGATCAAGATTTATGTGGTTGGAATGGAATATCTTGACCTCAACACAAGTGTAGTTGGTTTTCTCTCAGAAAATGTATGTTGGAAGTGTAGGCATATTCTGATGGCTCTCTCCATGAATGAAGAGTGGGTGGAGGGGTATATATATAGCCTCCACACAAAATCTAACCGTTACACGCAAATCACCAAACTCGGTGGGACCGAATCATAAAACTCGGTCGGACCGATTTGGTTCATAATGTGACCGTTAGGGTTTTCGGTGGGACCGACATGTCAACTCGATGGGACCGATTCCATTAGGGTTAGGGCATAACGTAATCTCGGTGAGACCGATTACACAAACTCGGTCGGACCGAATTTGGTAATAGGCAAACAGAGAGTTGGTCAGGCAAACTCAGTGGGACCGATTCGCTCATCTCGGTTAGACCGAAACGTTATGAAGGGGAAACAGAGAGTTTGCATTGCAATCTTGATGGGACCGATCGCTCATCTCGGTTGGACCAAAACGTTACGAAGGGACACAGAGATTTTGCAATCCCATCTCGGTGAGACCGATATCCCTATCGGTGAGACCGAAGTGACTAGGGTTTCTGGCAGTGGCTATGTCAAGTGAACTCGGTGGCACTGGATAGGAAATGTCTGTAGGGCCGAGTTTGACTTTTGGTTTGGGACATATGTGGATTTGATAAAGTGGTTGAGGGTTGTGGAGCATATCACTAAGCACTATGAGCAAGCAAGCCATTAAGCAACACCTCATCCCCTCTTAATAGTATTGGATTTCCTATGGACTCAATGTGATCTTGGATCACTAAAATGAAAAATGTAGAGTCCTGAGCTTTGAGCTTGAACCAATCCTTTGTCCTTATCATCTTGAAAAGGGTTCCACATCCTCTAGTCCATGCCACTCCATTGTTGAACTTATCTGAAGCATACTAGATAAAAACATTAGTCCAACAAGAGATATGTTGACATTAATTACCAAAATCACCCAGGGAGCACTTGTGCTTTCAATCTCCCCCTTTTTGGTAATTGATGACAATATACATCAAAGCTTTAGATAAAGATATAGAGAATAACAAGTAAAGCTTTGGAAAGACATGTAACATGCATAGGCTCCCCCTATATGTATGCAATCATGTAAATATGGAATATAAGAGCATGTGAATGCATAGGCATGAAAGAGTAAGTAATGTGTTACATGTATCTTGGCTATATGCATCAAAGCAAAAGATGTAAATATAGGAAATGTATCTACATGCTCATAAGTCTTTCTTGCAAACAATATGTACATCAACAAGAAATCCTTATGCACATGAGTGTGATGCATATACTTACCTTGTGGTCTTGAGTTGGCTTAGGAGGGAATGAACCTGAGTAAACAAGGTTAGATAACATAGATACATCTACAAGCCAGAGCAAACAAAAGAAACCACAAGAGTACCAAGACTGGGATGGCATGTAGAGAGTGAGTACTGAGTACTGTATTTGATATAGACATGTCACAAAAAGGTAAAGATATGCAATGAATTCACAGATTTCCTTCCCTAGCAGTCTTTCTCCCCCTGAATCTTGTATTGGATAATGGGAGAACATAGGGAAACAAAATCAGAGCAAAACAGATCATAACCATAAACATAACATAGACATGTCTTTCCCCTGTTAAAGACATGTGACTTCTCTCCTCTTGAACACCAAGCATCTGGGGCCTTTGATGTGATTACCTCTCTCTCCCTTTTTCTCTTTCTCCCCCTTTTTCCTTTTACCCCCCTTTAAAGAGAATAAGCTTTGATGTGATCTCTCTCCCCCTTTGACATCAATTTCCAAGAAGGGATCTTCTGGAGTGTGAGTCAAAATAGGGTTGGTCCTTGAGTCACAGAGCAAAGCAGCATATAGATTATGATGCTGGTAGAAGACAAGAATCATCGAGTGGAGCTGGAATAACACTGTAGGAACACATGGCAAATTGTCTTCTCTGCAGTGAAATCGGTGATACCGAGTTGTAGTCTTCGGTGGCACCGAATTGGTTCGGTGTGACCGAAAGCAACATATCGGTATGACCGAGTTCAACACAGATAGAACACTTGTCACCTCAGCTCACTAGGCAAATAAGATCTGACAAAGATTTGCAAGGAATTAACGGAAGGATTTTCAATGAATTGGATGTAGAAAATGCAGAACAAAACAGAGAAAAGAAAATCTAGATGAAGTATGCAAAAACTCAAGGAAACACTAGAGAACTTTATCTAGAATTGGGCGGTGACAAAGTCACCTATGTTAGAGTATATTGACTGAGGAGTCAAGTGAGAACACTTGATCGTAAGTCATACTCATCGTTTAAGCTCAAAATGGGGTTACTATTTTTCGTTTAAGCATTTGATGTATTGACATCTTGTTGAGTTGCTTTGACCTATGACTTGAGGTAAAGCTTCTCTAAGATGGAATGACATACCTTGGGTGGTGGTGTTGATCTTGATCATGTAGTTGAACTTGCATGGGTAGCTCAAGGTTGATGTAGCGTAAGAATGGTTGGGAGCACCACTTGGAGTTGAGTTCATCTACCTACATGGGTTAGTTTTGCAAAGAAGAGCACTTGTGTATCCAAAATGACAATCATGAAATTTGATACCAAATGAAATTTGATACATAGAATTTGTCAAAGGATATGTTGAAGGGTTTCATGCTTTCTTGTTTTCAACCACCATGGAGTAGAGACTTGGTGATGTAGAGATTGCTCAAGATGTGAGTGAGTTGCAATCTCATAGATTTAGATCCATCCAAGTACCTACAAGGGTTAGATAGCATGCAAGGGTGCGAATATATCCAAGACATATGATCATCATCATAAGAGAAGTATCAAGGATTAGTCATAGATTCATGCCTTGCATGTACCCAAATGGAGTTCCTACTCCAAGTTTGAAGCATCAATGATGTTCAATTCACCTCTCAAACGGCAAAAGACTTTCTCATCAAGCGGTTTGGTGAATATATCCGCCAATTGCTTATCGGTACGAACATGCTTAAGATCAATGTCCCCTTTAGCAACATGATCTTGAATGAAATGATGACGAACTTCAATATGCTTAGTTCGAGAATGTTGCACGGGATTGTGAGCAGTCTTAATAGAACTCTCATTGTCACAAAGTAATGGAACATGTTTCACATTGATCCCATAATCTTTAAGAGTTTGGGTCATCCAAAGTAATCGAGCACAACATGAACCGGCGGCAATGTATTCCGCTTCGGCGGTGGATAAGGATACTGAGTTTTGTTTCTTGGAGGACCAAGATACAAGAGATCTACCAAGAAATTGACAAGTACCCTAAGTGGACTTTCTATCAACCTTGTCTCCGGCATAGTCTGAGTCAGAATAGCCAACAAGATTGAAAGAGGACCTCTTAGGATACCAAATACCAAAATTTGGTGTATGTATTAAGTATCTCACTATCCTTTTCACAGCCTTAAGATGACATTCTTTGGGGCCGCTTGATATCGTGCACACATGCACACACTTAGCATAATATCAGGACGAAAGGCATATAGATATAACAATGAACCAATCATAGAGCGATAAACCTTTTGATCAACCGGTTTGCCATCCTTGTTAAATCAAGATGTCCACTAGTAGGCATGGGAGTTTTCATACCTTTGCTTTCTTGCATGTTGAACTTCTTGAATAAGTCCTTGGTGTACTTTTTTGAGAAACAAAGGTGCCTTCCTTAGTTTGCTTGATTTGCAAACCAAGAAAGAACTTGAGTTCACTCATCATAGACATCTCAAACTTCTCCGACATTATCTTCCCAAACTTTTAACTAAAATGAGGGTTACTCGAACCAAATATGATATCATCAACATAAATTTGGCATAAAAATAATTCACCATTAACCCTTTTAGTAAAAAGAGTAGAGTCTATCTTTCCAATCTCAAAAGCTTTTTCAATAGGGAACTTGGTCAAGCATTTATACCATGCTCTAGGAGCTTGTTTAAGACCATAAAGAGCTTTGTGAAGTTTGTAAACATGATCGGGTTTCTTAGGATTGACAAAGCCGGGAGGTTGTTTAACATAAACCTCCTCCTCAATTTCACCGTTTAGAAAAGCACTTTTAATGTCCATTTGGTATATAGTGATATCATGGTGATTAGCATAGGCAAGTAAGATGTGGATGGACTCAAGTCTAGCAACGGGGCATATGTGTCACCGCAGTCCATACCTTCGACTTGAGTGTAGCCTTGGGCAACGAGACGAGCTTTGTTGCGGACGACTTGACCATCTTCGTCTTGCTTGTTATGAAACACCCATTTGGTACCAACGATGTTGTGGTTGTTGTCGGGCTTCTCGACCAATGTCCACACTTGGTTTCTCTCAAAGTTGTGTAGCTCTTCATGCATGGCGTTTATCCAATCCGGATCTTCCAATGCTTCTTCAACATTCATAGGTTCAATGCTAGATATGAATGAATAATGTTCACAAAAATTAGCCAAACGAGTTTTAGAGCGAGTGATTCTCCCGGTTTTAATGTCATTGTAGATTTGCTCGACGGCATGGTCTCTAGCGACTCTTGCTCGAACTCGTGAGAGCTTTTGCTTGGGTCGGGGTGGAACATCTTCTTCATCATCTTGTCCTTCTTCTTGGACTTCTTCATTGTTGACGTTGTCGTTCTCTTGTCGTGGTGGAGAAGGAGGTTGATCAGGTTCATCTTGGTGTACTTCATCGTTTTCTTCATCTTGATGTGTCCCACTTGTGGATGCTTCCGTATCAATTCTCGGTTCACCTTGTCGTGAGGTAGAAGCTTCCACTTGGACGGACAAGGTACTCTCCTTCACCTCCGTTGGACGGATCTTGCCAATAGACAAGTCTTGGATTGCTTCCGAAGGATCTTTATCTCCTACATCAATTGGCAATTGCTCTACTTGCGAGCCATTAGATTCATCAAACTTCACATCTACCGTCTCTTTGACCTTTCGGGTGAAATTGTTGTAGACACGGTAAGTGTGAGAGTTTGAGCTGTAACCAAGTAGGAATCCTTCATGAGATTTAGGAGCAAATTTAGAACGATGATGCATATCAAGAATGTAACACTTTGAGCCAAATACTCGAAAGTATCCAACTTGGGGTTGTTACTGGTGAGGAGCTCATATGTCGTCTTGCCGATTAGCTTGTGAAGATACAAGCGATTTGTTGCATGACAAGCTATCTCAACCGCTTCCGCCCAAAAGTTTTTTGGAGTCTTGTACTCATCAAGCATCGTTCTCACCATCTCAATAAGAGTTCGGTTCTTCCTCTCAACAACTCCATTTTGTTGAGGTGTGTACGTAGCCGAGAACTCGTGTGAGATCCCTTCTTCGTCAAGAAAGGTGTCCACTTTTGCGTTCTTGAACTCCGTTCCGTTGTCGCTGCGAACCTTCTTGATCTTCACTTCAAATTGATTTTGGGCCTTCCTAGCGAAGTTCTTGAAGATCTTTTGGACCTGCAATTTATCATCAAGAAAGAACATCCACGTAAATCTTGAAAAATCATCAACTATAACTAGACCGAATGAGTTACCACCGAGACTCTTGTAGGCATTGGGACCAAAGAGATCCATATGAAGTAGCTTGAGCGGTCTTCTCGTGGTCATGATGTTCTTCACGGGGTGGCTTCCTCCAACTTGTTTTCCTGCTTGACAAGCACTACAAAGTCTATCCTTGTCAAATATAACATCTTTTACTCCAAGGATAAGATCACCTTTAATAAGCTTATCAAGATTTCGCATGGCCACATGACCTAACCTTCTATGAAACAACCAACCTTTCGAGGATTTAGCAATTAGGCAAGTTCTAGGTTGAGCCTTTTTAGTGAAATCAACAATGTAAAGATCACCTCTACGTGTACCGGTAAAGACCATTTTATGGTTATCTCTACGAAACACTTGGCAATCTACTTCAGTAAATAGGACATTGAAACCAAAGTCAGCAAGTCTAGATACGGAAAGTAAATTGTAGCCAAGAGATTCAACGAGCATAACATTTTGTATGGAGCTATCATGTGAGATGGCCACCTTACCAAGGCCAACCACCTTACCCTTTGAGTTATCACCAAAAGTGACATACTTTCGAGGACCGTCGTATTCAGCAAGCTCACGAAACATATCTTTGTCTCCGGTCATATGGTCGGTACACCCACTATCAAGAACCCATTCCTTTCCTCCAGCCATGTAGCCGTGAAGATTAGCCATAAGACCAAAGTGTCTCATTGCATCATCAAGATCATAGTCACTATCATCATCCTCATCATAGTATCCATGTTCAACATCGTCATAAGGTGGATCAATTCCTAGAGAGAGTGATTCATTAGAAGTGTGACCGTAACAATGTTCATCTCTATGAATTCTAATAACTTCAGAAATGATATTGCTAAAGATTCCAACATCTCCTTTGGCACTCGTAAGATTTATAAGCTCAAATATACAATCACCAAATTTGGGGTCATTGGAACTCATCTTACTCAAGGCAATAGACTTATGAAGAATCTCATCTAGATTTTTCAAGGAATAGTTTGGGAATCGTTCCTCAAGGAATCTCCATATGGTGTAGGCACAATCAAGAGCAGGCAAGCTATTAAGCAAGTTTCTAGGCAAACCTCTAGTGATTAAATTGACAGTTCTAAGATTACGAATCATGTCAATAGACTCATCAAGAGTAGGATGCAAAGGATCAACATGAGGTGCACAAGGGCTAGTAATGTACTTGTTCAAATGATATTAATTGAAAATCTCAAGCATCTCATTTTTCACTCATGAAAGTACTCTCCATCAAGTATAGGCACTCTATGTATAAGACTCCCCAACATAGACTCATCCATCTTCCTCCAAAGATGTTTAAACCAAAGCAATGGAGACCAAAGCTCTGATACCAATTGAAAGGATCGAGAAGAGGTGTATAGAGGGGCGGTGAATAGACTCGTAGCAAGAAAAGTTGCAGTTTTTAATTTCTTTAAGTTGAAGTGGAGTTTTGACACAACTTCAAACATTCACAATACATATCAAGCAAGCATGATAAATAGTATATGAGCAGCGGAAAGTAAATCATGCAAGTTTCAAGAATGTAAAGGGATGAGATTGGAGTGTGCAAACGCAATTGGAGACATGGAGATTTTTGGCATGGTTCCGATAGGTGGTGCTAACATACATCCACGTTGATGGAGACTTCAACCCACGAAGGGTAACAGTTGCGCGAGTCCATAGAGGGCTCCACCCACGAAGGTTCCATGAAGAAACAACCTTGTCTATCCCACCATGGCCATCACCCATGAAGGACTTGCCTCACTAGGGTAGATCTTCACGAAGTAGGCGATCTCCTTGCCCGTACAAACTCCTTGGTTCAACTCCACAATCTTGACGGAGGCTCCCAAGTGACACCTAACCAATCTAGGAGACACCACTCTCCAAAAGGTAATAGATGGTGTGTTGATGATGAACTCCTTGCTCTTGTGCTTCAAATGATAGTCTCCCCAACACTGAACTCTCTCTCATAGGATTGGATTTGGTAGAAAGATGATTTGAGTTGAAAGCAACTTGGGGAAGGCTAGAGATCAAGATTTATGTGGTTGGAATGGAATATCTTGACCTCAACACAAGTGTAGGTGGTTCTCTCTCAGAAAATGTATGTTGGAAGTGTAGGCATATTCTGATGGATCTCTCCATGAATGAAGAGTGGGTGGAGGGGTATATATAGCCTCCACACAAAATCTAACCGTTACACACAAATCACCAAACTCGGTGGGACCGAATCATAAAACTTGGTCGGACCGATTTGGTTCATAATGTGACCATTAGGGTTTTCGGTGGGACCGACCTGTCAACTCAGTGGGACCGATTCCATTAGGGTTAGGGCATACGTAATCTCGGTGAGACCGATTACACAAACTCGGTGGGACCGATTTTGGTAATAGGCAAACAGAGAGTTGGTCAGGAAAACTCGGTGGGACCGATTCGCTCATCTCGGTTAGACCAAAACATTACGAAGGGGAAATAGAGAGTTTGCATTGCAATCTCAGTGGGACCCATCGCTCATCTTGGTTGGACCGAAACGTTACGAATGGAAACATAGAGTTTGCAATCCCATCTCGGTGAGACCGAGATCCCCATCGGTGAGACCGAAGTGACTAGGGTTTCTAGCGGTGGTTATGTCAAGTGAACTCGGTGGCGCCGGATAGGAAATGTTGGTAGGGACGAGTTTGACTTTTGGTTTGGGACATATGTGGATTTGAGAAAGTGGTTGAGGGATGTGGAGCATATCACTAAGCACTATGAGCAAGCAAGCCATTAAGCAACACCTCATCCCCTCTTAATTGGCTTTCCTATGGACTCAATGTGACATTGGATCACTAAAATGAAAAATGTAGAGTCCTGAGCTTTGAGCTTGAGCCAATCCTTTGTCCTTATCATCTTGAAAAGGGTTCCACATTCTCTAGTACATGCCACTCCATTGTTGAACTTATCTGAAGCATACTAGATGAAAACATTAGTCCAGCAAGAGATATGTTGACATTAATTACCAAAATCACCTAGGGAGCACTTGTGCTTTCAACCCACCCATGGCCTCTCAGGGTCCGTCCATTGCGACCAAGGCCAACACAGACGAAGAGTGCGGTCAAATCTTTCGAGGTCCGTGGTTCAAGGCCACCCTAGTGGCTCAAACGATAGGTAATATTCCAATTAACCAGGGAGTGTGCACCTGATGTCTGTTCTTGGTCCTCCTTTTGCCAGATAAAGGAACATTTGATTTTATCAATCTTCTGCAGGATCCACTTGGATAGGTTGAGAGTAGATATGTGCAAAGTTGCCATGGTAGTGAGAATAGATTGCGTAAGGGAGACCCTGCTCGGCATATTCACGTGCTTTTCTTTCCAACCAGGCAAATGCCCCGCAATCTTGTCGATGAGGGGTTGAAGGTCAACCCTCCGCAGCCGACGAAAGTGCAGGGCAACCCTGGGTAACGACTCGGGAAGGTGGCAATCTTGGCGGGGAATATTGAGAGAACATTGATACGTCTCCGTCGTATCTATAATTTTTGATTGTTTCATGCTAATATTCTACAATTTTCATATACTTTTGGCAAATTTTCATACTATTTTTGGGACTAACATATTGATCCAGTGCCCAGTGCCAGTTCCTGTTTGTTGCATGTTTTTTTGTTTCGCAAAATATCCATACCAAATGAGGACCAAATGCGATAAAAACTTACAAAGATTTTTTTGGAATATATGTGATTTTTGGGATTTGGAATCAACACGAGACGATGCCCGAGGGGCCCACAAGCCCTTGAGGCGTGCCCCCCTACCAGGGCATGACCAGGAGGCTTGTGGCCACCCTGTAAGGCGGTTGGTGCCCTTCTTCGGCCGCAAGAAATATAATATTTCGGTAAAAATCGTGTTAAAATTTCAGCCCAATTGGAGTTACGGATCTCCGGAAATTTAATAAACGGTGAAAGGCCAGAAAACAGGAACATGGAAACAGAAGGAAACGGAGAGAGATCCAATCTCGGAGGGGCTCTTGCCCCTCCGCCACCATGGAGGCCAGGGGCTAGAGGGGAAACCCTTCTCCCATCTAGGGGGAGGTCAAGGAAGAAGAAGAAGGAGGGGGGCTATCTCCCCCTCTCTCTCGGTGGCGCCGGAACGCCACCGGAGCCATCATCTGTTGGGGAACGTAGTAATTTCAAAAAAATTCCTACGCACACGCAAAATCATGGTGATGCATAGCAACGAGAGGGGAGAGTGTCGTTCACGTATCCTCGTAGACCGTTAAGCGGAAGCGTTATGACAACGCGGTTGATGTAGTCATACGTCTTCACGACCGACCGATCCTCAGTACCGAACGTACGACACCTTCGCGTTCAGCACACGTTCAGCTCGGTGACGTCCTGCGAACTCATGATCCAGTAGAGCTCGAAGGAGAGTTTAGTCAGCACGATGCCGTGGTGATGATGTTGATGAAGCTACCGTCGCAGGGCTTCGCCTAAGCACCACTACAGTATGACCGAGGTGGATTATGGTGGAGGGGGGCACCGCACGCGGCTGGGAGAGATCAATGATCAACTTGTGTGTCCTAGGGTGCCCCCTGCCCCTGTATATAAAGTAGAAAGGGGGGGAGTCCGTCCGGCCCTGTAGAGCGCGCCAGGACCTCCTCCTAGTAGGAGTAGGACTCCCCTCTTTCCTGCTCCTACTAGGAGGGGGAAAGGAAGGGGGAGAAGGAGAAGGAAAGGGGGCGCCGCCCCCTCCTTCCTAGTCCAATTCGGACCAGAGGGGGAGGGGGCACGCGGCCTGCCCTGGCCGGCCCCTCTCTCTCTCCACTAGGGCCCAACAAGGCCCATTAACCCCCGGGGGGTTCCGGTAACCCCTCCGGCACTCCGGTAAAATCCCGATTTCACCTGGAACTCTTTCGATGTCCAAATGTAGGCTTCCAATATATCAATCTTCATGTCTCGACCATTTCAAGACTCCTCGTCATGTCCGTGATCATATCCAGGACTCCAAACTACCTTCAGTACATCAAAACATATAAACTCATAATATCGATCGTCACAGAACTTTAAGCGCGCGGACCCTACGTGTTCGAGAACTATGTAGACATGACCGAGACACATCTTCGGTCAATAACCAATAGCGGAACCTGGATGCTCATATTGGTTCCTACATATTCTACGAAGATATTTATCAGTCAAACCGCATAACAACATACGTTGTTCCTTTTGTCATCGGTATGTTACTTGCCCGAGATTCGATCGTCAGTATCCCAATACCTAGTTCAATCTCGTTACCGGCAAGTCTCTTTACTCGTTCCGTAATGCACTATCCCACAACTAACTAATTAGTTGCATTGCTTGCAAGGCTTATAGTGATGTGCATTACCGTGAGGGCCCAGAGATACCTCTCCGACAATCGGAGTGACAAATCCTAATCTCGATCTATGCCAACTCAACAAGTACCATCGGAGACACCTGTAGAGCACCTTTATAATCACCCAGTTACGTTATGACGTTTGGTAGCACACAAAGTGTTCCTCCGGTAATCGGGAGTTGCATAATCTCAGAGTTAAAGGAACATGTATACGTCATGAAGAAAGCAATAGTAGTAAACTAAAATGATCAAGTGCTAAGCTAACAAAATGGGTCAAGTCAATTACATCATTCTGCTAATGATGTGGTCCCGTTAATCAAATGACAACTCATGTCTATGGCTAGGAAACTCAACCATCTTTGATCAACGAGCTAGTCAAGTAGAGGCATACTAGTGACAATATGTTTGTCTATGTATTCACACATGTGTTATGTTTCTGGTTAATACAATTCTAGCATTAATAACAAACCTTTATCATGATATGAGGAAATAAATAATAACTTTATTTTGGCTCTAGGGCATATTTCCTTCAGTCTCCCACTTGCACTAGAGTCAATAATCTAGATTACATAGTAATGATTCTAACACCCATGGAGTCTTGGTGCTGATCATGTTTTGCTCGTGGAAGAGGCTTACTTAGTCAACGGGTCTGCAGCATTCAGATCCGTATGTATCTTGCAAATATCTATGTCTCCCACCTGGACTTGATCCCGGATGGAATTGAAGCGTCTCTTTATGTGCTTGGTTCTCTTGTGAAATCTGGATTGCTTTGCCAAGGCAATTGCACCAGTATTGTCACAAAAGATTTTCATTGGACCCGATGCACTAGGTATGACACCTAGATCGGATATGAACTCCTTCATCCAGACCCCTTCATTTGTTGCTTCCGAAGCAGCTAGGTACTCCGCTTCACATGTAGATCCCGCCATGATGCTTTGTTTAGAACTGCACCAACTGACAGCTCCACCGTTCAATATAAACACGTATCCGGTTTGCAATTTAGAATCGTCCGGATCAGTGTCAAAGCTTGCATCGACGTAACCATTTACAACGAGCTCTTTGTCACCTCCATAAATGAGAAACATATCATTAGTCCTCTTTAGGTACTTCTGGATGTTCTTGATCGCTGTCCAGTGATCCACTCCTGGATTACTTTGGTACCTCCCTGCTAAACTAATAGCAAGGCACACATCAGGTCTGATACACAACATTTCATACATGATAGAGCCTATGGCTGAAGCATAGGGAACACTTTTCATTTTCTCTCTATCTTCTGCAGTGGTCGGGCATTGAGTCTGACTCAACTTCAAACCTTGTAACATAGGCAAGAACCCTTTCTTTGCTTGATCCATCTTGAACTTTTTCAAAACTTTGTGAAGGTATGTTCTTTGTGAAAGTCCAATTAAGCATCTTGATATATCTCTATAGATCTTGATGCCCAATATCACGACTGATCCTCAAAGGTAATGAATGGAAAAAATAGCATGTCGTAATAAAATCAATCTTTTTTGAATGGAATCCAAAATCACGATTTTCTGGGTCTAATGAATAAATGGATAGAGCCTGGCTCCAATTCTGGTAAAAAAAGCAACGAGTTGAACTTCCTAATTGGAATGATTCCCCGCTCTAATTAGACGTTAAAAATAGATTAGTGCTGGATGCGGGGAAAGGTTGGGTTTTCCTATGAGTGGACCCTTTTTCTTTTTCTTTTTTAGAAATCCTAATTATTCTTGATTATGGTTGAATAAGGGATGTTATGGATTGAATGTGTAAGCAGCATCACTGAGGTCTTTCATTGAAAAACTCTTATTCAAGTATCCTTTTCCGCTATCCAGAAATTCTACATCATTTCCAATCAACAATATGTCATCCACCTATAATATTAGAAATGCTACGGAGCTCCCACTCACTTTCGTGTAAATACAGGCTTCTCCAAAAGTCTGTATAAAACCATATTGAGGGAGTCCTGGATTAGGGGGTCTCCGGATAGCCGGACTATATCCTTTGGCCGGACTATTGGACTATGAAGATACAAGATTGAAGACTTCGTCCTGTGTCCGGATGGGACTCTCCTTGGCGTGGAAGGCAAGCTAGGCAATACGGATATGTAGATCTCCTCCCTTGTAACCAACTCTGTCTAACCCTAGCCCCCTCCGATGTCTATATAAACCGGAGGGTTTAGTCCGTAGGACAACATACAATCATACCATAGGCTAGCTTCTAGGGTTTAGCCTCTACGATCTCGTGGTAGATCAACTCTTGTAATACTCATATCATCAAGAACAATCAAGCAGGACGTAGGGTATTACCTCCATCAAGAGGGCCCGAACCTGGGTAAACATCGTGTCCCCTGCCTCCTGTTACCATCCGCCTTAGACGCACAGTTCGGGACCCCCTACCTGAGATCCGCCGGTTTTGACACCGACATTGGTGCTTTCATTGAGAGTTCCACTGTGCCGTCACCGTAAGGCCCGATGGCTCCTTTGATCATCGGTAACGATGCGGTCCAAGGTGAGATTTTCCTCCCCGAACAGATCTTCATATTCGGCGACTTCGCACTACGGGCCAATTGCTTGGCCATCTGGAGCAGATCGAAAGCTACGCCCGTGGCCGTCAGGTCAGATTCGGAAACTTAAACTACACTGCCGACATCCGCGGAGACTTGATCTTCGACGGATTCGAGCCCGTGTCAGGTGCACCGCACAACCACGACGAGTAGGACGTAACTCTGTCGTCGGACAGTGTTCGGGAGATCGCATTTGCAACTACTCCGGCCATCAATCCGGAGCAAATTGTGGCATCCAAGGACGGAGGGATAGACCCTGCCATGGAGGCCGCACTCTCAGTGGCGATGGAGCCGGATACTGACTTCACCCCTTACGAGAGCCGTGTCGCCAAACCACTGGATTCGTCTCCAGCCACGGACTCCGAGCCGCCTGTATCCGTACCCATCGAATCCGACTGGGCGCCAATCATGGAGTTCACCTTCGCGGATATCTTTCAGCACTCGCCTTTTGGTGATGTGCTAAATTCATTAAAGTCTCTCTCCTTGTCAGGAGAACCTTGGCCGAACTATGCCCGGCTAGAATGGGATACGGACGACGAAGAAATTCGCTGCCTGCCCACCACCCACTTAGTAGCCACTGTCGATGACTTAACCGACATGCTCAACTTCGACTCCGAAGACATCGACGGCATGGACGAAGATGCAGGAGACGAACAGGAACCAGCGCCCACAGGGCGCCGGACAGCCACTTCATCACATGACATATACATGGTGGATACACCCAAAGAAGGCAATGTCAAAGAGACAGTGGAGGATGGCCCCTCCAAGAAGCAACCCAAGCGCCAACGTCAGCGGCGCCGCTCTAAGTCCCGCCATAGCAAAAACAACGATAACAGCGCAAGAGAAAATAACACTCCAGTTAACTCCAGAGGAAACGACGACCATATGGCCCCGGCGGCAGAGCACGATGAAGCTGCAAGAGGCGAACATAGTACGGATTCGACGTCCGAACACGGCGACGCCGAGTATAAACCTCATCAAACCCCCTCTGGGGAGGAAAACAGTCCGGACGAAGATGCACACATCATCTCGGAAACGCACTTGGAGCAAGAGATCCTCCGCAGAAGGCTTATTGCCACAGCGAGGAGTCTGAAGAAGCAGAAGCAAAGGCTTAAGGCCGCACAAAATACACTCAACAGTAGGTGGAACAAAGTGCTCGACAATGAAGCAAAGTATGGTGGAAGTTACCACACAAGGAGCTATCCAAAGCGCAAGCAGTTACCTGAATTCAATGACGAGGCCTTAGAGCCCACACAGCCAAAAAATGAAATGGCCGACCGGCCGCATCCACCACCTTGTGACCGCGATAGAGCGGATAACAAATACACACATAAGTCAACACACGATGTACGTGAGGACTTGCACCAAAAATCCGGTATGACCAGATCCATCTATGGATCTAGGAAGCGTACTCCGGCACAAAATCAAAACCAAATACCACAACCGTCCGAACGCCATGGTACATCCAAGTACAGGGGTGCTGCACATCCCCTATGTTTCATCGATGAGGTGTTGGACCACGAATTCCCAGAAGGATTCAAACCAGTGAACATAGAGGCGTACGACGGGACCACAGACCCTAGGGTCTGGATTGAGTACTTTATCCTCCATATCCATATGGCTCGCGGACACGATCTCCATGCCATTAAATACTTGCCCCTCAAGCTTAAAGGACCAGCTCGGCACTAGCTGAAAAGCCTCCCCGAAAACTCAATTGGAAGTTGGGAGGAGCTCGAGGACACTTTTCGGGCTAATTTTCAAGGGACCTATGTCCGACCTCCGGATGCAGACGATTTAAGTCATATAATCCAACAGTCTGGAGAGTCCGCCCGAAAGCTTTGGAACAGGTTTCTCACCAAGAAGAACCAAATCGTCGACTGTCCGGACGCCGAAGCCTTAGTAGCTTTCAAACACAGCGTCCGAGACGAATGGCTCGCCAGACACCTTGGCCAAGAAAAACCGAGAAGAATGGCAGCTCTAACAAGTCTCATGACCCGCTTCTGCGCGGGCGAAGATAGCTGGCTAGCCTGCAGTAGCACCAACGACCCAAGCACATCCAAAGTCATGGATGGCAATGGTAAACCACGACGCAATAAAAGCAAGCGTTGAAATAAAGAAGATAGCCCAGATAATACGGCGGTAAACGCCGGATTCAGGGGCTCTCGACCAGGTCAGCGGAAAAAGCCTTTCAAAGGCAGCAGAGACGGACCGTCTGGCCTAAACAAGATTCTTGACAAACTATGTCAGATTCATGGCACCCCCGATAAACCTGCAAATCACACCCACAGAGAATGTTGGGTCTTCAAGCAGGCCGGTAAGCTAAACGCCGAACACAAGGGGGGGGGAGACACCAAGAGAAGACGAGGACGAGCCTCGCCAGCAAAGCACTGGAGGACAGAAAAAATTCCCACCAGAGGTTAAAACAGTCAACATGATCCATGTGACGAAGAGGAGAAGCAAACATGCACTCCGAGACACACGCGCCATAGAGCCCGTCACCCCTAGGTTCAACCCCTGGTTGGCCTGCCCGATCACTTTTGATCCCGGGGATCACGCGAGAAGCATCCGACACGAAGGATTGGCTGCCTTGGTGTTAGACCCAATAATAAACGGATACCATCTCACACGAGTCCTCATGGACGGTGGCAGTGGTCTAAATCTGATATATCAGGACACAGTCCGCAAAATGGGGATAGACCCGACAAAAATAAGCCACCGTACTGCTACCTTCAAGGGTGTAATACCAGGCCTAGAGGCCCGCTGCACGGGCTCTCTATTAGTATAGGTTGTATTCGGTTCTTCCGACAACTTCTGAAGCGAAAGGTTAACTTTCTACATCGCTCCATTCCGAAGTGGCTATCAGGCACTACTCGGAAGAGCAGCTTTCGCTCGTTTTAATGCAATACCGCATTACGCTTCTCGCAATATTAAGATGTTTGGTCCACGTGGCACCATCACAGTTAGCAGAAACACTGAGCGTTCTCTACGCGCAGAAGAATGTGCGGCGGCTTTAGTCGCCGAGCACTAGACGACCTCACCAACCAGAAAAAATGACAGGTCATCAAGACCAGGGACACGGTTAGACGAGTCCGGTGCACCACTACATATACATGAGATTGGTTTGATGATCAAACCCTCCTAGACGGTACCAGGGGCTTCCCGCGATTAATCAGGGCTAGTCCGGCTCAACTTGACTTATCTTGAATTTTAATGGTTTATTGATAATAACCAATTTTCTGGCACGACAACTTTCACCTAAGTTCTTCTCTTTTACAGATGACAATCATGCTACACCCGTCCAGGACACGGCACAACAGAGACACAGGCGCAGACGTGCAGCAGGGACCCGCTCGAAGGTTTCTTTTTAGATTAAGACCCTTCGTAAACCTTTTTTTACTATCTCTTCTTGTTCACATCCTCCGGATACTCAATACAACTGAGAAGGATGCCGACGTATTGGCATGTGGCCACGTCAGGATATTGCACGTACCTGGACACCCAGAGTTTATTATTAAGGGCCTCGTTCAGCCCGGCATATGTTATAAAGACCGAATACCTTAGGGAGTGTTCGGCATCGCGAGTTTGGCCTTATATGCATCAGCTCCGAATCATGTCTTTGGTCAAATGTTGGGTTTGCCTGGCTCCCACGTTTTGGTACCTTACGTTCTGCTATATCGGCTAATGTAGCACTGGGAGAACTACTGCAATTGTGCCCTGGTTCATCCGGATGAGCACCTCAGTAGAGAAAGCCGAAAACTGACTATCATGATAAAGCACGAGACTGGTCAGCCACTCCATGACTCAACGGAATCTTCAGGATTCCTCCGCATTAACGAAGGGCCGTTTCCCGGTCATGTACGTACGCGCCCCGTATTCGGACGAGCGCAGAAGTACCAGGGGCTATATAGTAGCCCCACCGTCAAACTCCTATGGCTAAGTGATAGTGTTAAAGCAATATAGTCTGATTGCCTCATTCGCTGCGCTAGCACCTCCTTAATGGACCAAGACGTTGGATCAAGTGTGAATACGTGTTTTTTGCGAACACCCCCACATTATATGCGTGGGGGCGGAAGCCGACGACTGCAAACTTTCAGATTATATACATATCTACATGAACGACCGCACATGAGGCATCATAATACTTTCAGGCAAAAGTATAAACATAGCCTTGATGGCTCAATAAAACATTGTTTTTACAATGGGAGTACATGTCACTAGAACATAATATTCTTTGAGCACTGAGCCTCTATCGAACGAGCGCCTTCAAGAACTTCTTTAAAGTAGTGCTCGGCAGCCACTCGGCCCACGGCCGAACCCTGTGTTGAAACAGTGGTGGCCTCCATCTCCGCCCAGTATGTCTTGACACGGGCAAAGGCCATCCGCGCACCCTCTATGCACGCCGACCTCTTCATAGCATCGATATGCGGCACATCACCAAGGAATTGTTGCACTAAACTAAAGTAACTATTCGGCCTTGGCCCTCCCGGCCACAGATGATCCACAACAGACCTCATGGCAAGTCTAGACAACCTATGGAGCTCGGCCCACTCGGCAATTTCTCATTCAATAGCAGCGGATGCACTGGAGCATGGAACTGTGACCAGAACAACTTTTCCACTTCGCGATCTTTTTGATCCTTGAAGTACTCGGCTGCATCATCAGCACTTGCCGCCAAATCCACGTAGGCATCCGCAGAACTCCATAGTTGATCAAGAGGTGCATACTTCGGATCTTCGAACTTAGTCCGCAACAAAAAGGGCTTCCCAGTTGCGATATCTCCAGCTTGATGCAGCTCCTCCTTCGCTGCTCGTATTTTGGAACGGGCTTCCTTGGATGCTACCATGGCCTTCTCCAGGTCCATCGCCTTCGCACGGTTTTCTTCTTCAAGAAGCTGGTAACGGTCGGCGGCATCTTTCAACTCAACGACCATCTTGGCCATTCTTTCCTTGCTCCGGCAATGTGCGGCCTGTTTGGCCGTCAGCTCTTTGACCGCCTTTAGAGCGGCCACATCGCTATTTCTGGATTGCTCCTTGGCTCGGGCAAGTTCTGCCCGAAGGGTCTCCACGGTGGCAGCTCCATCTGCAGTCACAACATATTATAGACATTGGCATCATGCTCCTCTTACTATGTGTTGATCACCGGAGAAATCACTTACCCTGTGCCTCGTGAAGCCGCTTGTTGACAAGCACGATGTCGGCATCGGCCGCATCAAGTTGCCGCTTTAGCTTGGCAAACCCATCAGTCCAGCTAGTCACCGGAGCTTCAGCCACCTGCACATAAAGGCGGCCTGGTTATTACCTGGGACTATGATCCTTTGTTCACCGCCGTTTTTGACGACAACCAGAGTCTCAGGGGCTACTATCTGCATAGGGCACACCTAAAGTGTGCGGTACTGTCAAAAACATACACTATGTCACATACCTCAAAGCCTTTCAACAGACTCATAAAAGCTTCATGCAATCCGCTTTCAGCAGATGAAATCCTTTCAAGTACCGTACTCGTTAGCGTATGACGCGCTTCTGAGATGGCCACTTGCTCCAGAAGATCCTTCAGTGCGTCCGACCGCACACTGTATGGTTCCAGACTCTTTCTGTTGCTCTCTTTAGGAGCCTAATACTGAGGACTCCGGGTGGCCAAGGGATTACCCCCTGGCCTGGGCGGATCGGGAGAAACCCTTCGCGATGACACTTCAGGGTCGCCCGCCTCATGAGGCGGGGTGGCAGGGGGAGGTGTTTCGCTCTCCATCATCTTCGGAAGAAGATCCCCTGAAGACGTACTCTGTCGAGAAGGGCTACGATCCAAACTACAAGATATAAGCTTCGATTATTGTATTCAGAAGTAGGGTAGGATATTTTCACTACTAAGTACTTTTTGATTACTCACAGCTCGGTAGAGGGCTGATTCCCTTGCAGACATTGTGCGGCAAGGGTACCCCCCAGGGCAGGACCCTCTGGCAAAGATTTCTTCCTTCGTTTGGAAACCTCTATTTCCGGATCTTCAGAGGTGGTCCTCTTCCTTCCTCGGGGAGAGGGAATGCCAGATTCTTCTCCCTGGTTATCCTCCTTCGTGGAGGCACTCATTCCCCCGGTTGGGACGAGTAGTGAGTGAGGCTCGCTTTGGGCCTCTCTATTCCCCCTTTATATTCCTTCGAGGGCGCCTGATAAGGCGCCGGCTCCAACATTCTGTCTAGTACCAGATTGGCCAAGCCCTCGGGAAGGGGGGCCGGACACCTGATCATCTTCACCTTTGTTATCCAGTCCTGGTCAAAGAGCAACTTTTCAGAATGATGTTATGATAAATAAGAGAAACAGTGTGTTCGGCCATGGGATTACTTACTTGGGTATCCGGGCAATTACAGCTTAGACCCGCATCCTCAGTGGTGTCCGGACACTTTATTTGTGGTCCGAAGAACAACTTGTACATCTCCTCGAGCGTCATGCCAAGGAAGTGCTGAATGATTCGCGGTCCCTCCGGGTTGAACTCCCACAAATGAAGAGGTCTACGTTTGCAAGGCGGGACCTGGCGAACTAGCATGACTTGCATCACTGTGACCAGGTTGACGTCTCAATGAGATCTCGGATGCGACTCTGCAATACCGGCACATCTTTTACTGGACCCCGGTTTAGCCCCTCGCTGATCCATGACGTCAGTTGTGGTGGGGGGGCCCGAGCGGAAGGCAGGGGCGGCTACCCACTTGGCACTCCGGGGAGCTGTGATATAAAACCACTCCCGCTGCCACAAACTGGACACCTCTGGGAAGGAATCCTCTGGCCATGGACCATCAGGGCTTTTTCTTATTACGGCACCTTCGCACTCTGCGTGCCACGCCTCGATCATCTTCGGCTTCACATTGAAGGTCTTGAGCCACAGGCCGAAGTGAGGGGTAATGTGAAGGAAGGCCTCACATACGACAATAAACCACGAGATGTGAAGGAGGGAATCCGGGGCCAGATCGTGGAAATCTAGCCCATAATAGAACATGAGCCCCCTAACAAAGGGATCTAGAGCGAGGCCTAGTCCTCGGAGGAGGTGAGAGACGAACACAACACTCTCGTTGGGCTCGGGAGTGGGGATGACCTTCCCTCGGGTGGGCAGCCTATGCGAAATTTCGGCGGTCAGGTATCTGGCCTCTCTCAGCTTCCTGATGTCCTCCTCTGTGACAGAGGAAGGCATCCACCGACCTTGGAGGTTGGATCCGGACATGGTTGAAGGTTCGAAGTGCCTGACCTGAGCCTGGGGTGTTGGAACTCGAGGCGGGGGAAGGATTCGATTGAGCGCGAGAGGAAAAAGGGAGATGTCTTGGCCTCTTTATAAAGAGGGTGAATGTCAAGCATCCTCCTCACAGCCGTTTTGGACTCGCCTAAAATCAAGGAGTCATGCAAATGGGCATGGTTGGGTTACCGACATTCGTATTGATGAGAATCCCGTAATAAGGGGAACACGATCTCTGCTTTGACAAGACGTGTCAAGAAAACTGCCTCGCGATATGTGCGGTGCTGGTTGAGAAAAACGGTTCGAATAATGACCGGGCCATGGCGTGATGTCATGCTGTCAAAACGTGTCAGCAAATTAGATTTGTGGAAATATTATTCTCTCTACGGTGGTATGTGGAACTTGTTTTGCAGAGTCGGACACTATCCTTGTGTTTAAAAACTTCTATGGAGTATTCGGAGGAGGAACCCGCCTTGCAATACCGAAGACAATACTGCACGCCGGACTCATCGTCATTGAAGCTTGGTTCAGGGGCTACTGAGGGAGTCCTGGATTAGGGGGTCTCCAGACAGCCGGACTATATCCTTTGGCCGGACTGTTGGACTATGAAGATACAAGATTGAAGACTTCGTCCCGTGTCCGGATGGGACTCTCCTTGGTGTGGAAGGCAAGCTAGGCAATACGGATATGTCGATCTCCTCCCTTGTAACAGACTCTGTGTAACCCTAGCCCCCTCCGGTGTCTATATAAACCGGAGGGTTTAGTCCGTAGGACAACATACAATCATACCATAGGCTATCTTCTAGGGTTTAGCCTCTACGATCTCGTGGTAGATCAACTCTTGTAATACTCATGTCATCAAGAACAATCAAGCAGGACATAGGGTATTACCTCCATCAAGAGGGCCCGAACCTGGGTAAACATCGTGTCCCCTGCCTCCTGTTACCATCCGCCTTAGACGCATAGTTCGGGACCCCCTACCCGAGATCCGCCGGTTTTGACACCGACACATATGCTTTGATCACACTATCAAAACATTTATTCCAACTCCAAGAGGATTGCACCAGTCCATAAATGGATTGCTGAAGCTTGCACACTTTGTTAGCTCCCTTTGGATCGACAAAACCTTCTGGTTGCATCATATACAACTCTTCTTCGAGAAATCCATTCAGGAATGCATTTTTGACATCCATTTGCCAAATTTCATAATCATAAAATGCGGCAATTGCTAACATGATTCAGACAGACTTAAGCATCGCTACAGGTGAGAAAGTCTCATCATAGTCAACCCCTTGAACTTGTCGAAAACCTTTCGCAACAAGTCGAGCTTTGTAGACAGTAACATTACCATCAGTGTCAGTATTCTTCTTGAAGATCCATTTATTCTCTATGGCTTGCCGATCATCGGGCAAGTCAACCAAAGTCCATAATTTGTTCTCATACATGGATCCCATCTCAGATTTCATGGCTTCAAGCCATTTTGCAGAATCTGGGCTCACCATCGCTTCTTCATAGTTCGTAGGTTCACCTTGGTCAAGTAACATGACCTCCAGAACAGGATTACCGTACCACTCTGGTGCGGATCTTACTCTGGTTGACCTACGAGGTTCGGTAGTAACTTGATCTGAAGTTTCATGATCAACATCATTCGCTTCCTCACTAATTGGTGTAGGTGTCACAAGAACCGGTTTCTGTGATGAACTACTTTCCAATAATGGAGCAGGTATAGTTACTTCATCAAGTTCTACTTTCCTCCCACTCACTTCTTTTGAGATAAACTCCTTCTCTTGAAAGGATCCATTCTTAGCAACGAATGTCTTGCCTTCGGATCTGTGATAGAAGGTGTACCCAACAGTTTCCTTTGGGTATCCTATTGAGACACATTTCTCCGATTTGGGTTCGAGCTTATCAGGTTGAAGCTTTTTCACATAAGCCTCGCAGCCCAAACTTTAAGAAACGACAACTTTGGTTTCTTGCCAAACCATACTTCATAAGGCGTCGTCTCAACGGATTTTGATGGTGCCCTATTTAACGTGAAAGCAGCCGTCTCTAAAGCATAACCCCAAAACGATAGCGTTAAATCAGTAAGAGACATCATAGATCGCACCATATCTAGTAAAGTATGATTCGACGTTCGGATACACCATTACGCTGTGGTGTTCCGGGTGGCGTGAGTTGCGAAACTATTCCGCATTGTTTCAAATGTAGACCAAACTCATAACTCAAATATTCTCCTCCACGATCGAATCGTAGAAACTTTATTTTCTTGTTACGATGATTTTCCACTTCACTCTGAAATTCTTTGAACTTTTCAAATGTTTTAGACTTATGTTTCATTAAGTAGATATACCCATATCTGCTGAAATCATCTGTGAAGGTGAGAAAATAACGATACCCGCCACGAGCCTCAATATTCATCGGACCAGATACATCAGTATGTATGATTTCCAATAAATCTGTTGCTCACTCCATTGTTCCGAAGAACGACGTTTAGTCATCTTGCCCATGAGGCATGGTTCGCAAGTACCATGTGATTCATATCAAGTGATTCCAAAAGTCCATCAGTATGGAGTTTCCTCATGCGCTTTATACCAATATGACCCAAACGACAGTGCCACAAATAAGTTGCACTATCATTATCAACTCTGCATCTTTTGGCTTCAACATGAATATGTGTATCACTACTATCGAGATTCAACACAAATAGACCACTCTTCAAGGGTGCATGACCATAAAAGATATTACTAATATAAATAGAACAACCATTATTCTCATATTTAAATGAATAACCATCTCACATCGAACAAGATCCAGATATAATGTTCATGCTTAACGCTGGCACAAAATAACAATTATTCAGGTCTAAAACTAATCCCAAAGGTAGATTTAGAGGTAGCGTGCCGACGGCGATCACATCGACTTTGGAACCATTTCCCACGCGCATCGTCACCTCGTCCTTAGCCAGTCTTTGCTTGATCCGTAGTCCCTGTTTGGAGTTGCAAATATTAGCAACAGAACTAGTATCAAACACCCAGGTGCTACTGCGAGCTCTGGTAAGGTACACATCAATAACATGTATATCACATATACCTTTGTTCACCTTGCCATCCTTCTTATCCGCCAAATATTTGGGGCAGTTCCGCTCTAGTGACCAGTCTATTTGCAGTAGAAGCACTCAGTCTCAGGCTTAGGTCCGGACTTGGGTTTCTTCTCCTGAGCAGCAACTTGTTTATCGTTCTTCTTGAAGTTCCCTTCTTCTTCCCTTTACCCTTTTTCTTGAAACTAGTGGTCTTGTTGACCATCAAAACTTGATGCTCCTTCTTGATTTCTACCTCCGCTGCCTTTAGCATTGTGAAGAGCTCGGGAATTGTCTTATTCATCCCTTGCATATTATAGTTCATCACAAAGCTCTTGTAGCTTGGTGGCAGTGATTGAAGAACTCTGTCAATGACACTATCAATAGGAATATGAACTCCCAGTCGAGTCAAGTGGTTATGATACCCACACATTCTGAGTATATGTTCACTGACAGAACTATTCTCCTCCATCTTGCAGCTGTAGAACTTATTGGAGACTTCATATCTCTCAATCCGGGCATTTGCTTGAAATATTAACTTCAACTCCTGGAACATCTCATATGCTCCATGACGTTCAAAACGTCGTTGAAGTCCCGGTTCTAAGCCGTAAAGCATGGCACACTGAACTATCGAGTAGTCATCAGCTTTACGCTTCCAGACGTTCTTAACGTCATTAGCAGCATCTGCAGCAGGCCTGGAACCTAGCGGTGCTTCCAGGACGTAATTCTTCTGTGCAGCAATGAGGATAATCCTGAAGTTACGGACCCAGTCCGTGTAATTGCTACCATCGTCTTTAAACTTTGCTTTCTTAAGGAACGCATTAAAATTCAACGGAACAAAAACACGGGCCATCTATCTACAACAACATAGACAAGCAAAATACTATAAGGTACTAAGTTCATGATAAATTTAAGTTCAATTAATCATATTACTTAAGAACTCCCACTTAGATAGACATCCCTCTAATCATCTAAGTGATCACCTGATCCATATCAACTAAACCATAACCGATCATCACGTGAGATGGAGTAGTTTTCAATGGTGAACATCTCTATGTTGATCATATCTACTATATGATTCACGCTCGACCTTTCGGTCTCAGTGTTCCAAGGCCATATCTGCATATGCTAGGATCGTCAAGTTTAACCGGAGTATTCTGCATGTGCAAAACTGTCTTACACCCGTTGTAGATGAATGTTGAGCTTATCACACCCGATCATCACGTGGTGTCTTGGCACAACGAACTTTGGCAATGGTGCATACTCAGGGAGAACACTTTTACCTTGAAATTTAGTGAGAGATCATCTTATAATGCTACCATCAAACAAAGCAAAATAAGTTGCATAAAGGATAAACATCACATGCAATCAATATAAGTGATATGATATGGCCATCATCATCTTGTGCCTTTGATCTCCATCTCCAAAGCACCGTCATGATCACCATCGTCACCGGTGCGACACCTTTGATCTCCATCGTAGCATCGTTGTCGTCTCGCCAACTATTTGCTTTATGACTATCGCTACCGCTTAGTGATAAAGTAAAGCAACTATAGGGCGATTGCATTCCATAAAATAAAGCGACAACCATATGGCTCCTGCCAGTTGTCAATAACTCTGTTAAAAAACATGATCATCTCATACAATAAATATAGCATCATGTCTTGACCATATCACATCACAACATGCCCTGCAAAAACAAGTTAGACATCCTCTACTTTGTTGTTGCAAGTTTTACGTGGCTGCTACAGGCTGAGCAAGAACCGTTCTTACCTACGTATCAAAACCACAATGATAGTTCGTCAAGTTAGTGTTGTTTTAACCTTCACAAGGACCGGGCGTAGCCATACTCGGTTCAACTAAAGATGGAGAAACTGACACCCACCAGCCACCTGTGTGCAAAGCACGTCGGTAGAACCAATCTCGTGTAAGCGTACGCGTAATGTCGGTCCGCGCCGCTTCATCCAACAATACCGCTGAACCAAAGTATGACATGCTGGTAAGCAGTATGACTTGTATCGCCCACAACTCACTTGTGCTCTACTCGTGCATATAACATCAACGCATAAACCTGGCTCTGATACCACTGTTGGGGAATGTAGTAATTTCAAAAAAATTCCTACGCACACGCAAGATCATGGTGATGTGTAACATCCCAAAATTCTAAATTTTGGAATGTTTATTAAATAAATTATTATGATTATTTGTTTGATTGTTGTGTGATTGATTGTGTGAAAACGATTGGAAATTGAAACTTTTTGAAAGTTGAATGAGAGGGAATAAAAGGACTTTCCCAAAACTTTCATCTTGCATTTTGATCTCCCTGAGTTCAAAATTCATTTCATTACAAAACCCTAGAGTGAAGATAATATGACTTCTTCCATTTAAAGAAATGAAAAGGGGTTCGAAAATGATTTGAATTTCCTTTTGAAGTTTCAAAGAAATAAATTGGAAGTCACTTTGAAGTTATTTGGAACTCATTTTCCATTTGAAGTTGTTTGAAATTCCAAATTCAAACCAATTGGGAGTTATTTGAGTTTCAATTCAAAATATTTTCTCCTAAAAATAAATAAATGGAAATAAGGGTAAAATGATTCCCTTCAATGGAAAATTAGGAGAAAATAAATTTGAAATCATTTTGCTATTTTAAAAATGATTTTTATTGATTTTAAATGCAACAGTAGCACTGTTTGACTTTTATGATTTTTTTGGAATTTAGTTGAACTTGAAAAATAGTTCATCTTATTCAGGGTATTTTTCTGAACATTTTGGTATATGATATGCCTATGCATATTTTTTATTCAATTTACTTCTGTTGGAGTCTCCTTTCTGAAAAAAAAACAAAAAAACACACACACGCGCGCGCCCACCAGCAGGCCCATGGTCTTTGGCCCAAGAGCCAGCCAGCGCACCGAGCCGGCCCAGCAGCGCCCGAGGCCTTACGCCTCACTCGCCCACTCCCCAACTCATCCCTAACCTCCCGCTGAACTCGCTCGGATGGAGCTCGCCGCCCGCGCTCCCACCCCCGCCGGGCGAAGCTCTCGCGATAGAGCTTATCGTGCATCCTTCGCAGCCCCTGCGTGCACCTATAAAAGCCCCCGAGGCTCCTCATTCGATCTCGCCATCTCACTGCTCCCCACACCGCTCGCAGACCCCGCCCCATCCGTTTGCATCTCGCCGGAGCACCACAGCGCCGCCGCCTCCGTCTGCTCTACCCCGTCGCCCCGACGACCGCAACCACCGCCGCAAGGACGCCTGCGACGTTCCCGTCCTCCCCGTCGCCTTCCCTGCCGCTGAGGACCGCCGCCGCCGCCACCCCACCGACGGAGAGCCCCGCCGGAGCATGGAGTTCCATCGTCCTCGCGCCGCCCATCCGGACACCCGGGGGATCCCCGCCACCACCACTGCGACGCCCGTGCCACGTTGCACCCCTCTGAAAGGATCAATATGGTTGACTAGAGGGGGGGTGAATAGGCAACTACCAATTTTTAGCTTTTCTTTACCAAATTAAACTTTGCATCAAAGTAGGTTGTCTAGATGTGCAACTAGGTGAACAGACTATATGATGCAACAACAACAAGCACACAAGCAAGCAAGGGAACAAACACTAAAGAGCTTGCACAAGTAAAGGTAAGAGATAACCAAGAGTCGATCCGGTGAAGACGAGGATGTGTTACCGAAGTTCCTTCCTTTTGAGGGGAAGTACGTCTCCGTTGGAGCGGTGTGGAGGCACAATGCTCCCCAAGAAGCCACTAGGGCCACCGTATTCTCCTCACGCCCTCACACAATGCGAGATGCTGTGATTCCACTATTGGTGCCCTTGAAGGCGGCGACCGAACCTTTACAAGCAAGGTTGGGGCAAACTCCACAACTTAATCGGAGGCTCCCAACAAGACCACGAAGCTTCACCACAATGGAATATGGCTCCGAGGTGACCTCAACCATCTAGGGTGCTCACACACCCAAGAGTAACAAGATCCGCTAAGGATGAGTGGGGGAATCAAAAATCTCACGGTGGAAGTGTAGATCGGGACCTTCTCAACCACTCCCGAGCAAATCAACAAGTTTGGTTGGCTAGGGAGTGAGATCGGGCAAAAATGGAGCTTGGAGCAATAATGGGGCTTTAATGGTGGAAGAGGTAGGTCAAAGGGGGGGAAGAAGACACCCTTTATAGTGGGGGGAACAATCCACCCGTTACCCCCCACTCAGCCCCGCAGAGAGCGGTACTACCACGGGGGCAGGGCGGTACTACCGCTCCTAAGCGGTACTACCGCTCCCCCTCAGCGGTACTGCCGCGCTAGAAGAGAAGGGCCTGGGGCTGGGACCCAGAGCGGTACTACCGCGGAGGCAGGGCGGTACTACCGCTCACAAGCAGCACTACCGCCACTACTACCGCAGCTAGTACCGTTAAACCCGACACGAGAAAATGCGCACTCGAGTCGAGGTGGTAGGAACACGGAGCCACAACAGTACTGCGGCTGAGGCCAACCAGCGGTACTACCGCTCCGAGGAGCGGTACTACCGCTTACTGAGCTTCAGCCGTACTACCGCTATACTGTAGCTAGTGCCGTAAAACCCGACATGAGAAAATGCGCACTCGAGTCGAGGCGGTAGGAGCACGGAGCCGCAGCGGTACTGCAGCTGAGGCCATAAAGTGGTACTACCGCTCTGAGGAGCGGTACTGCCGCTTAGTGAGCCTCAGCGGTACTACCTCTGTGGCCCGCGGTACTACCGCTGGGTCCAGAAAAAGACACAAAGGGGAGAAAAGAGAAGCTCCAGAGAGACGGAAAGAAACGGTGGGTGAGAGAAGAACGTGTACGTGTTGATTCCACCCAAACCATACCGATGCAGATCCCCTCTTGATAGTACGGTGACTACTACGAAACTTAGTCCACCAACAAAGTCACGAAGGAAGCTACACCGTCTTGAGTAGAGCGCCGAGGGGAAATAATCGTTTCGTGCCGAAGGATGAATATCTGAAAGAACTCAAAGCACCCGATTAGTCCGCAAATGCATTGTCATCAATCACCAAAACACCGTAGGGATAAATATGCCCTTACACCCTCCGTCCACTTCGCCGCCGTCGAAGGCCGCCGGAACCGCCGCCCCGTCGACGCCGAGGTCCTGGCCAACGCCGACGCCGCCGCAGTTGCCCTCTGTGAGCCGCCCCGCCTCCTCGTTCTTTTCTAAGTCTAGGTTTTTTTGTGAACCGTTACAGAAGAAAACCCACCGATTTTTATTTTTAAACTGGTTGGTTCACTTAGTTTAGCCGCGGTAGCCCGTTTTTCTTATATGTCGACCGTTCGCCGGTTAAGCTTCGCAACGAATGGGTATGCACCAGTAGGAATTTGCCACGTGTCAGGGACCTATTTGCGATAGTTTTCTTCACTGTTTAGTCCCTGTAATTAGCAGATTAGTCCCTAAACTTAGAATAGCCACAACTTTTTAACCATAACTCCAAATTTGACGAAACTAGCAGCAAAATGTTCGTCTCGAATAGCTTTATCCAGAAAACCAACTTTGAAAACTTTTGTCCAATTTCAAATTTGAATTTATTCAAGTTTGACTTCAAACTTCAACTGGCCATATCTCCTAAACCGTAGCTCCGATTGATGTGTTTCTTTTTGCACCGTGTCACCGTTGCCAAACCCTATCGCTTGGACCTATCTCACGATAGTTTTCACACATTAGGATCTGTCCATAGTAGTTTTACTCATATGCCTAGTATGCACTGTGGTCCACGTCACAAATTTTGGCACCCATGCCCTATGTTGTATTGTACTTAGTATTTTCTTTTTATAGTTAAGTTTGTTATGTGTTCATTTGGATTTTCTGAGTCTTTTCATGTTGCATGTTATTTGGTTCTCTGAAATGATTTCTTATGTGAGTGCAATGTTTGACTTTATAGATTTTCATCGGAGAGTGACGCATAGTTCTATTAAGTAAATTTCTGATAGCGATATAATCTTCATCAACTATTACCAGGCAAGTTCACATTTGACCATTCTTCCAATTACCTATGTTTTATATTATGCACTTAGTCCTTTTGTGGTAGGATTGCATGGTTGGATTTATTGTTGCCAGCCGGCTATGCCATTACCTAGTAGTTCATTGAGGTAGGATTGAACCATATACCTTTGTCACCACCGCGTAAGTTTATTTTGGCCTCGCCAATGTAGACATGGATTGGGAGGTGTTCATTGTGAGAGATGAGTGACAAGGTAGTAAGTAGGACCAAGATAACTTAATTAACTATCTGGGCGGAGGTTTGGTTTGAATGGTGGCGAAGTACAGTGGGAGCATGCATGGTGTCGGATTTTGGGTTCCGGCAGAACCTTGAGGTTCGAACACTGGGGTGCGTGCAGAGATTTCGCCTCCTACCTACCTGCACCCCTCTACCTCGCTAAGATCTAAGATATAGAAAGAACAACACAAGAGACATAGGGTTTATACTGGTTCAGGCCACCGTTGTGGTGTAATACCCTACTCCAGTGTGTGGTGTGGTGGATTGCCTCTTGAGCTGATGATGATGAGCAATACAAGGAAGAACAGCCTCGCGAGGGTCTGTTCTTGACTGGGGGGATGAACTGCTAGGAGGAGTTCAGTCACCCTTCTCTCTCTCTCTCTCTTCTTGATTCTCTCTCTGATTTTGATCTCCAACCGATCGATCGAACCCCCCTACCCTGTGGGTGGCTGGTCCTATTTATAGGCAAAGGCCCTGGGCCTCTTCCCAAATATTGAGCGGGAAGGGTGCCAACAATTGGCCATTTTGAAGGGGAACATCTGGTACACTTATCCTGACTAAAGTTGGTCCTTGCCTGCCAAAGACTCTGGTGGTGACGCTGGCTTGGGCTCCACAATGACTTCCTCCCTGCCGTTGGACTGGTCTTGTTCTCGTTGCACCGAAACGGGTGCCTTTGCTTGCTGCTCTCACCTGCGCTTGCCCCTTTGCACCAAAGAGGAAAGGAGGACACTACGTGGCTGGCGCCCGCCTGGCGCCTTTGGTCGTCATGGCTTGCGTCACGGGCACCTCGTGAGGTACCCCGCCTTGATCTCTCCGCCTCCTCGCGAGCCAGCCTGATGTGGTCGTGCTTGAGGAAGCTCCGTGTCGTCCGCCTCGCGAGGCTTGGCCCCTCGCGAGGGTCTTGAGTCTGTGTTGATGAAGACGGGCTGTGCTGGGCCCCCTTTTGAGCCACGCCGCAGGCCGCAGGCAGGCAAGTCTGGGGACCCCCATTCCAAGAATGCCGACAGTAGCCCCCGGGCCCAAGGCGTGCCCGGGCTTGGCCGTGCAGGGAGGCGATAGGGCAAGAGGAAAGCGCCGCGGGCCCTAACAGCCCGCGGTCTTGGGCGCCGCGTGGCGGTTGATTGGACGTGGGCGTCTCCACTTCCCCATGGTGCCTCGGCAACTGCATGGATTGGACAAGTCCCTGCATGCAAAGCGGGTCATGATTACCTGCGATCGTGGAGGTCGGCGGTTGGCCTTCGCCGGCCATAAGTACGGAACGGCGCGCGCCCTTCCAGTCCATCCCTTCTTGCTTCTTCTTCTTCCCGGTCCTTGCTCCGTCTTGCTGCGATGGCTCCGATCCGCCGGTTCTCGACGGCAGAGAAGGGAAAGGCTCCCCGAGAGGAACCAGACCCGCTCCCGCCGAAGAAACGGCTCGCCCTCCGTGGCTGGGACGAGGGGCCCATCAGGTGGTGTCGAGGCCCTGGTGCGAGCGGCCACCGCCGGGGTTCCCGCTTCCCTTGTACGCCCACATCGAGGGCTCTGAAGGAGTCGATGCCGATCGCCACGGGCAGCGCCGCCGCCGGTGTCGACGGGTCACGAAGGTGTGGGTCGTCCCCCCTAGGGTCCACACCGAGGGCTCCTCCCGAGAGTTCGTGCTCCACGCCGCCATGCCTCCTCAGTCTTGGATTCGCCTTCCTCCCTTCTTCGCCTCCATCATCCCGCAGGGAGAACTCCTAGAGCTTTGGCTACAGCACGCCGGCTGCAGCACCCTCGCGACCGAGGCAGAGGTCGCGGTCGTTGCCCCGGGCGAGGTCTTCATGACTCGAGGCTGGAGTGAAATCGCCCGGGTTTGCAGGACAAGAGGCGCCTTCGCGATCCACTTGGAGTACGACGGTGCTTCGGTGATGTTCTTCAAGGTCTTCGATGTGAACGGGCGCCGGCTGGAGTGTTGCCCCGGGAGAGGTGGCCGGGACCCTGCTGCGGCGAGGACCGGGCCCGCCAATCGCTCCCTTGGCGGCTCCTCAGGCGGCGGAGGCGTCAGAGGTTCCAGCGACTCCGGTGAGCTCTTTGCGACTCTGGAGACGAGCGACGACAACTACGAGCCCCCGAGCCGGTGCCGCTCCTGGAGCAGGGCAGGCTCGTCAGGCCGTCGCCGACTCTGATCTGGATGGGGTTGGCGCCGGTGCTTGACGGCCCACTATTGATGATGGCGTCTTTTGCAGGGGCGCATGCAGTTAGCGTCCTTTTAGGATCTGTTCCCTGCGAGGAATCAAAGACGCGTCCCGTGGGGGCTTGTAAGGTGCTTGTGATCCTGTTTTGTTAATATAACCCTTGTCGTAGAATTGTGCGAGTTGCTCATTCCGTCTTAGCTCAGTTCTCCCTTTCGAACCTCACGAGGGCTTGGTGCTTTGCGCCGATAGGTCCAAGTCCCAAGGCGGCTTCAGCCGTCGCTGGTATGCCAGGTCGCGATGCCGTGGTCAAGGCCAGGAGGTGAGTGACCCGGGGTCCGGTAAGAGCCCCTGAGTCGCGATGCTCAGGAGGTCCCCTTTGGAGCTCAAGCAGCCGGCGTTCGATGAGAAAGGAGAGCGGCGTCGCTAACACGGGATTGCATTAGGTGCGGGGATGGTGCCACGGTAGCTGGTGCTTCCGGGTGGTGACTTATCTCGAGAATCAGGGGCCGGTCTCTGGTGTGTCGCTGGGTCCGTGCATCGGCAGGCGTGAGGTTGCTCGGCGAGGTCCTCGCGTGTCCCTCCCCTCTCGCCTTTGCTCCCCTTTCTACTCTACGTCCTCGGGTCCCGGACCTCGAGCGAGTCTCAGCCGTTGCTGGTATGCCAGGTCGCGATGCCGTGGACAAGGCCAGAGGGTGAGGGCTGGAGAGCCAGTAGGAGCCCTGAGTCGCGATGCTCAGGCACCCCCCCTTTAACGTGCAAGCGGTTCGCGCGGATGAGAGTGAAGGAGACACCGCAAGGGCCTCGCCTGACGCAGCTCCTTTAGGAGATCCTGTAGACCCATCATAGAAAGAATGAGGGGTTGCCATGACAATTGACAGTCAGCCGTTGGTTGCTTCCGAGGGGCAATGAGGCACTGAAGGCTTGACGAGGTGGCGCCATGCGGGGCTGCCGCGGCCAGAGCTCAGCCATTCAGGTTTGTCGGCGTTGCAGGGACGGACCCATGCGCAAGCGTCGTGCCGTTTGGGAGCAGTTCTGTCAGTTGGCGTCAGTTGAGCGGGCAACTGATGATGTTGAGGACAAAGGAGTGTTGGTGTAGTAGACTCGGTGGGCTGCGGAAGCCGATCCTCACGAGCCCCCAGGCCCAGGGGCCTCGGGAGGCTCCGGAGGCGCTAGTGGCTCCTCGCGGACCATCTCCATTTCCGCCAGGGCTCCGGAACGCCTGGCCTCTTGAGCCTCCATGATGTCCCTCATGAGGCGCTGGTACGTGGCAGCCGCGTTCGGCAAGCCGTAAGGCATGCGAACGTAGCTGTGGGGTGGACCTTCGTAGCGCGCCACTCGCGAGGGCCAGAGGCGCCCCAGAGAGGCGACTCGATTGAGCCATGGTATGTTGATGCAGACGCGCAGCCCACCATCCTCGCCTGGATGGGGAGCCACTGCTGGTAGGTGGCGGCCGCCTTTCATGACTCTTGACTCCTGTAGCTCTTGAATGGCCTTGCTGACGAACTCCTGAGGGTCTGGCTCTCGTTGCCTTACTCCTTCTTGAGGGAAACGTGTTTCGAAACACGCCTCCATGTGGTGCCCAAGCGCCTCCCTCGTGACCTTAGCCAGGTCGGTGGCCCTCCAAGGGAGAGCCCCCGAGCCCTACCTGAGGAGGGCGCCGGGCGCGCTTTCCTATGCGATGGAAGGAGGTTCCCCCTGGGCAGGCGCGGGCCCAGAGGGGCCTTCCTCCTGAGGGGCCGGGCCGGACGATGTCTTCTTCTTCTTGGGGGCGGTCTCGGGAAGCCTCCTGCTTCCGCGATCCGGGTCTTCCAGTGATGCGGCCTGAAAGGCTCGTTCCAGGGAACACACCGCGTCCTTCTCTTCACAGGGCACCGTGATGACCCCGCCACTTCCTGGCATCTTGAGGACGTTGTAGCCGTGGTGAGTTATGGCCATGAACTTGGCCAGCGCTGGGTACCCAAGGATGGCGTTGTACGGCAGGCGAATGTGAGCGATGTCGAAGTCGATGAGCTCGGTGCGGTAGTTGTCGCGTGCCCCAAAGGTGACAGGGAGGCAGACCTGCCCAATCGGGACCGCGGAGCCGCCAGTGACTCCGGAGAAAGGCTTGATTGGCTGAAGCTGGCTGTAGGGCACTTGGAGATTGTTGAATGTTTCCACGGACAGGATGTTGAGCCCTGCCCTGCCATCGATGAGGGTCCTGGTGGCCACCACGTTGCTGATGATTGGGGAACAAAGCATCGGGAGGACTCCGGCTGTAGCCGCACACTTGAGCTGATCTACTGAGCTGAACGTGATGGCGCACGCCGACCACCTGAGAGGGCGCGTGGCTTCCAGCTTGGGGAGGACTGCATTCACTTCGCGGGCGAACTGCTTGAAGATGCGTTGAGAGGCTGGGGCTTGAGCCCCTCCCAGGATGCAGGCGATCGCGCGCGGCTCCTGGAAGCCCCCAGCCCCCTTGTCCTGATGGCGGTCCTCGTTTCTCCTTGGCTGCGACGGCAGCGGAGGGAGGCCTGCGTTGCCTTGCGGGCGATCCTCGCGAGGCTGATCCCTCCAGTCTCCCTCACGAGGCGGGTCTTGCCAGCGATCCTCACGAGGTTGATCGCACCACCCTTGGCGCGGGCCACGGTCTTCCCAGCATCCTGTGTTCCTTCCTCCTCCTCGACCGTAGCCCCGGTCACCGCGGTCGGGGCGACGGCCGATCCTTCCTTCTCGCACGGCTTGGAGCTCTTGACATTCGTTGGTGTTGTGGGTGTGGAGGTCGTGGTACACATAGTACCGACTGCCCTTGGAAGGTTCGGGCTGATCTCTGCCCCGCTTGGTGTCTGGTTCTGCCGCGAGCACGGCAGCCCCCTTGCGCTTCACATCCTTGGCCTTGGGCTTCTTCTCTTCTGGGTCTGCGGCAGGCAGCTCAAGGAGGGAGAGACGCCCTTCCTCAGCCCTGGCGCACTTGGTTGCCAAGTTGAGCAACTCCAAGGAAGTGCATAGGTCTTCATGCATCGCCAGCTCATCCTTCATCTTGACATCGCGCACGCCGTCGGAGAAGACTGAGATGATGGCCTCCTCGGTCACCTTGGGAATCTTGAGGCGTGCGTTGTTGAAGCGCTGGATGTACTTCTGCAGGGTCTCTCCGGGTTGTTGCTTGATGCGGCGCATGTCGCTCATGGCGGGTGGCCGGTCGCGAATACCTTGGAAGTTGGCGATGAAGCGGGTGCGCATCTCGTCCCAGGAGGAGATCATGCCTGGAGCCAGGTTCAGGAGCCAGGTGCGGGCCCCGTCCTTGAGCGCCATGGGGAACCAGTTCGCCATGACCTTCTCGTCTCCGTTGGCGGCTTCGATGCCCAGCTCGTAGAGCTGGAGGAACTCCGTAGGGTCAGCCGTGCCGTCGTAATGAGGAGGCAGGTCTGGCTTGAACTTGACGGGCCACGCGACGGTGCATAGCTCGATGGTGAAGGCGCGGCAGCCTGCCGTGGCCACGGGAGGCCTTGGGTGGCGGAGAGCTTGGTCTTGCATGTCCCCTCGCGCTGCAGCTGGGAGCAGCGCGGGGTCTTGACGCGCGGGAGCAGGAGCATGGTCGCGACGTGCTGGAGCAGGGAGCGCCCGGGCAGCTTCTTGCGGGCGAGGGACTTCTTGGCAGCTCTGCTCTTGCCGCGCTGGCACCTGATGGAGCGGGTTCCACCCAGGGGCCACGCGCCTTGGAGCCATGGCGCCTTCTTGAGGAGGAGGCGGCCGGGGCGCCGCCGGAGCTTCGTCGCCCGCGCGGGGCGGGGTGCGGTGCAGCGGAATGGACGGTGCAGGAGAGCCCCCTGCGGCGCGGACGAGCTCGGCGACGCGGTTGAGCCATTCTTCGTAGACGTCATCGACGGGACGGTAGCGCAGGAGCTCATTTGCCGCGATGAGCGCAGCTCGAGCCTCCATGGGTGCGCGGAGCGCGCGGGACGAAGAACCAGCTGGGGTGAGCGAGGGAGTAGCGGTGCGGCCGTCTTGCCGCACGGACGGATGCTGAGACGACGCTTGCTGCTCATCCCCCGCTGGGCCGGTGGCGGCGTTGACGGCAGGTGACGGGGAACGGCGAGGACACCTGCCGACAGGGGCCGTCTGGGCGACGTGGGAAGCGAGAGCGGCCCGGCGCTCGGTGCGGGCCCGACGAGCGTCAGACATATACGCGATGGTCGGAGGAGAACGGGGTGGTGGAAGACGAATTCCGGCGCACCCCTACCTGGCGCGCCAAATGTCAGATTTCGGGTTCCGGCAGACCCTTGAAGTTCAAACACTGGGGTGCGCGCGGAGATTTCACCTCCTACCTACCTGCACCCCTCCGCCTCGCTAAGATCTAAGCTATGGAAAGAACAGCACAAGAGACACAGGGTTTATACTGGTTCGGGCCACCGTTGTGGTGTAATACCCTATTCCAGTGTGTGGTGTGGTGGATTGCCTCTTGGGCTGATGATGATGAGCAATACAAGGAAGAACAGCCTCGCGACGGTCTGTTCTTGACTGGGGGGGATGAACTGCTAGGAGGAGTTCAGTCACCCTTCTCTCTCTCTCTCTTCTCGATTCTCTCTCTGATTTCGATCTCAAACCGATCGATCGAACCCCCCTACCCTGTGGGTGGCTGGTCCTATTTATAGGCAAAGGCCCTGGGCCTCTTTCCAAATATTGAGCGGGAAGGGCGCCAACAATTGGCCATTTTGAAGGGGAACATCTGGTACACTTATCCTGACTAAAGTTGGTCCTCGCCTGCCAAAGACTCTGGTGGTGACGCTGGCTTGGGCTCCACAATGACTTCCTCCCTGCCGTTGGACTGGTCTTGGTCTCATTGCACCGAAACGGGTGCCTTTGCTTGATGCTCTCGCCTGCGCTTGCCCCATTGCACCAAAGAGGAAAGGAGGACACTGCGCGGCTGACGCCCGCCTGGCGCCTTTGGTTGTCATGGCTTGCGTCACGGGCACCTCGTGAGGTACCCCGCCTTGATCTCTCCGCCTCCTCGCGAGCCAGCCTGATGTGGCCGTGCCTGAGGAAGCTCCGTGTCATCCGCCCCGCGAGGCTTGGCCCCTTGCGAGGGTCTTGAGTCTGTGTTGATGAAGACGGGCCGTGCTGGGCCCCCTTTTGAGCCACGCCGCAGGCCACAGGCAGGGAAATCTGGGGACCCCCGTTCCCAGAATGCCGACACATGGGAAATCCATGGTGGTGCACCACTAGTGGTCTGTCCGCCTAGGCTCACAGAGATCAACCGTATTCTCATGTCTAGAAGCTTACGTGCGCAGCCACAAGCCAATATGGGCTCTGGCTTAGTTGAGTAGTTAGTGTGACCCCTTCCGGGATGGGCTAGCAGATGTAGAATGATGTAGGTGTACCGGCCTATCCGTGGGTTAAGGGGGAACATTTTCGAAAGACTATGTCTCGGTCATCCTGTTCTCAAACACCAGGCAGTGCGAGAATTTCAAGGGAGGCGATCGAGTCTTGTGGGGAAAAGTGCACAAACCTCTGCAGAGTGTTAAAACCTAATCGATTAGCCGTGTCCCTGGTTACGGACAACTTGAGCATCTAGTAGTGAAAATGATGGGAGATCTCATCACTCTTAATTAAACAGTTGGGTATTAAATGAAAGTTTGGGAATGGGTTGGGTTGGGTTTACCAACTCATCCTATGCTATACAGTAGTGGTAGAATACTATCTTTTATTCTAGGGAAAAACTAGCTTTATGCAAAAACTAAACTTAGAGCTTTCCACCAGCCAAATTGCATGTACAAATAGGTTCATTATTCTTATGATGTGACTTGCCAGTACATTCAATGTAGTGACCTACAAGGCTGCAACGTCTTATGTTGCAGGGATTTCTCTACGACGAGTAAGAGTTACGTTGTAGGGTTACGATCTACACTCAACTTGCCGTTGGCGTTGATGGACTCCACACCCTTATGCTTGTTTCCGCTGAGACTTACGAGGTATACATCAGTTTTACGTTATTTATACATGTGATAGCACTTTGATATATACATTGATGTACTGTGTGTGCTAGCATACCGATCCAGGGATGGCATGGATACATATGCTTGACCGTTTGAGGTCGGGTCGCTACAGAGATGGTATCAAAGCTGACCCAAACCTTTCCCCAAAATTTCACCCAAGGAAATAGATACATTATCCTGAGTAGCCCTTCTATCTTATACCTGCAGATGACAACCCTTTACAAGTCTTTTCTCAAGGGCCCGGAAATGATCATGACCCTGACCAGTGATCAGGATTACCCAAAAATCCTGAAGGACATGATGAAGCATATTCATCTTGAAGGAGATGCAGTCTACAAGGGTTATCCTTTCATGGAGAAGGGAGTTGAACTTTGGTACGTGGAGGTACACCTCCATCGTGTGAAGGGAGTTTGCCCAAAGACTATGGGTCAATACTTTTTCATTTCTTGAGTACCACGAGCAACATTCTTCGACTCTGTTCATGAAGCTGCTATGGAAGCCATACGTCAGATTGGGGAAATACTAGAAGCAAGACTCCGTCACACTCAGGAATACCTAAGGGAGGTGCATGCAGAGATGATGGAGATGAAGCTCATGGCCACCACGATGAAGCGAAACATCGATGATTTAAAGGATCACATCGCACAATTCTAGTGGGACTGAAGTATCTTCAAGAAGGGCAAATGAATAAAGATGGAAGTAATGCTTGACCATACCAAACTATGTGGATGGCAGCTTTTGTAATAGGGTACTTTTGAAATTTGAGTTTTGAGTAGTGGTTAAGGTGTAATAAAGGATTTGATATGAAGAGAATATGAATTATGGATGAACCAGTGCATTTTTGGCGATACTTGTCTGTGTGAACACTTGAACAATGGAAAAGAAAAATGTATTCCATAGAGGGGAGTTTGGACAAATGAGTTGGAGTTTGGTTTTAGTTATGATGGTTACGCCAAGAGTAGGCAGGAATGAAGTGATATTGGATTTAAAGGAGATATAATGTTGGAATATGGAACAATAGTAGCTCCAAGGATGAGTTAAAGTTATACAAGTGTTGAAGTGGGCCATAACCCACATGACCCAGGATTTGATAAGGAAACAAGCACAATCTTGTTGAAGAAAAGAATTCTGGAAGAAGCTGTGAGCTCATCAGCAGACGTTCCACAGGAGGTTACGTAAACCCGAGAGTTGTGAAGAAACGATAGAGGTTCTGATTGGCTTGCAGGACCAATGGATTAATCGGACCCAGTCCGTGGAGAAGAGAAGTTCTGCAATGCTTGTGAGGATGCCCAAGTGTTAGAATACGTGATTCACTATCTGCGTATGTGGTAATGATTCAAGTACGGGATGGATTGGCCCCCATACCGAAGACTTCTATCATGAGCTATCATATGTTGATGGAAAATCATAGAGCCTTAAAACCCTAGAAGAGTGTCGACACGACAAGCCAAAGCCTTAGAATGGCAGGATGATGGAAACCCTGTACCGGCACCTGTTGCCAATCGTAGGTTATGCGGTGAGGTTCAACCCAGACCAATTTCCTACATGAGGAACCAGTAATTGTTGACCACCATGAGATTTTTTATAGTTGTTTAGCATTGGCAACAGACCTATCATCTAAGAAGACCCAGACTCGGAAGGATCTTATTTGATGCAAAGACCCCAGATTTTGAGGAAAAGGCCATGCCCTTACCGGAAGAGCACAAGTGAAGGAGTTATCTCGGAGAATATGAGAAGACCGACACCGTCAATGCAAAGGATGGAGTAGATGAGTTTTGTTGGAACTGTGACCATGCTTCTAAGGGTGGTAGCACTCCATACCTTGTGTTGATTAATTGATTTCCAAGAAGACCCCCCAAACCTAACCTTCTTTCTAGCCCCTCTGAATCTCGAGGACGAGATTCATTTTAAGAGTGGTAGTTTGTAACATCCCAAAATTCTAAATTTTGGAATGTTTATTACATAAATTATTATGATTGTTTGTTTGATTGTTGTGTGATTGATTGTGTGCAAATGATTGGAAATTGAAACTTTTTGAAAGTTGAGTGGGAGGGAATAAAAGGACTTTCCCAAAACTTTCATCTTGCATTTTGATCTCCCCGAGTTCAAAATTCATTTCATTACAAAACCCTAGAGTGAAGATAATATGACTTCTTCCATTTAAAGAAATGAAAAGGGGTTCGAAAATGATTTGAATTTCCTTTTGAAATATTTTCAATTTAGAAACTTTAAGCAACTCAATGAGTTCATGAGGGAAGATAAAATGACTTCTTCATATTTGAAGAAAGAGAGTTGGAAGTTTCAAAGAAATAAATTGGAAGTCACTTTGAAGTTATTTGAAACTCATTTTCCATTTGAAGTTGTTTGAAATTCCAAATTCAAATCCAATTTGGAGTTATTTGAGTTTCTATTCAAAATATTTTCTCCTAAAAATAAATAAATGGAAATAATGGTAAAATGATTCCCTTCAATGGAAAATTAGGAGAAAATAAATTTGAAATCATTTTGCTATTTTAAAAATGATTTTTATTGATTTTAAATGCAACAGTAGCACTGTTTGACTTTTATGGTTTTTTTGGAATTTAGTTGAACTTGAAAAATAGTTCATGTTATTCGAGGTATTTTTCTGAACATTTTGGTATATGATATGCCTATGTATATTTTTTATTCAATTTACTTCTATTGGAGTCTCCTTTCTGAAAAAAACAAAAAAACACACACACACACGCCCGCCAGCCGGCCCATGGTCTTCGGCCCAAGAGCCAGCCAGCGCACCAAGCCGGCCCAGCAGCGCCCGAGGCCGCCCGAGGCCTTACGCCTCGCTCGCCCGCTCCCCAACTCGTCCCTAACCTCCCGCCGAACTCGCTCGGATGGAGCTCGCCGCCCGCGCTCCCGCACCCGCCGGGCGAAGCTCTCGCGATAGAGCTTATCGTGCAGCCTTCGCAGCCCCTGCGTGCACCTATAAAAGCCCCCGAGGCTCCTCATTCGATCTCGCCATCTCGCTGCTCCCCACGCCGCTCGCAGACCCCTCCCCGTCCGTTTGCATCTCGCCGGAGCACCACAGCGCCGCCGCCTCCGTCTGCTCTCTACCCCGTCGCCCGATGACCGCAACCACCGCCGTCAGGACGCCCGCGACATTCCCATCCTCCCCGTCGCCTTCCCTGCCACTGAGGACCGCCGCAGCCGCCGCCCCACCGATGGAGAGCCCCGCCGGAGCACAAAGCTCCGTCGTCCTCGCGCCGCCCATCCGGACACCCGGGGGATCCCCACCACCACCACCACCGCGATGCCCGCGCCACGCCATACTCCTCCGTCCAATGCGCCGCCGTCGAAGGCCGCCGAAACCGCCGCCCCGTCGACGCTGAGGTCCTGGCCAACGCCGACGCAGCCGCAGTTGCCCTCTGTGAGCCACCCCGCCTCCTCGTTCTTTTCTAAGTCTAGGTTTTTTTGTGAACCGTTACAGAAAAAAACCCACCGGTTTTATTTTTAAACCGGTTGGTTCACTTAGTTTAGCCGCGGTAGCCCGTTTTTCTTATATGTCGACCGATCGCCTGTTAAGCTCCGCAACGAATGGGTATGCACCAGTAGGAATTTGCCACGTGTCAGGGACCTGTTTGCGATAGTTTTCTTCACTGTTTAGTCCCTGTAATTAGCAGATTAGTCCCTAAACTTAGAATAGCCACAACTTTTTAACCGTAACTCCAAATTCGACGAAACTGGCGGCAAAATGTTCGTCTCGAATAGCTTTATCCAGAAAACCAACTTTGAAAACTTTTGGCCAATTTAAAATTTGAATTTATTCAGGTTTGAATTCAAACTTCAACTGGCCATATCTCCTAAACCATAGCTCCGATTGATGTGTTTCTTTTTGCACCGTGTCACCGTTGCCAAACCCTATCGCTTGGACCTATCTCACGATAGTTTTCACATATTAGGATCTGTCCATAGTAGTTTTACTCGTATGCCTAGTATGCACTGTGGTCCACGTCACAAATTTTGGCACCCATGCCCTATGTTGTTTTGTACTTAGTATTTTCTTTTTATAGTTAAGTTTGTTGTGTGTTCATTTGGATTTCCCGAGTCTTTTCATGTTGCATGTTATTTGGTTCTCTGAAATGACTTCTTATGTTAGTGCAATGTTTGACTTTATAGATTTTCATCGGAGGTTGACGAATAGTTCTATTAAGTAAATTTCTGAGAGCGATATAATCTTCATCAACTATTACCAGGCAAGTTCACATTTGACCATTCTTCCAATTACCTATGTTTTATATTATGCACTTAGTCCTTTTGTGGTTGGATTGCATGGTAGGATTTATTGTTGCCAAACGGCTATGCCGTTACCTAGTAGTTCATTGAGGTAGGATTGAGCCATATACCTTTGTCACCACCGCGTAAGTTTATTGTGGCCTCGCCAATGTAGACATGGATTGGCAGGTGTTCATTGTGAGAGATGAGTGACAAGGTAGTAAGTAGGACCAAGATAACTTAATGAACTACCTGGGCGGAGGTTTGATTTGAATGGTGGCGAAGTACAGTGGGAGCATGCATGGGAAATCCATGGTGGTGCACCACTAGTGGTCCGTCGGCCCAGGCTTAAAGAGATCAAACGTATTCTCATGTCTACAAGCTTATGTGTGCAGCCACAAGCCAATATGGGCTCTGGCTTAGTTGAGTAGTTAGTGTGACCCCTTCCGAGATGGGCTAGCAGATGTAGAATGATGTAGGTATACCGGCCTATCCGTGGGTTAAGGGGGAACATTTTCGAAAGACTATGTCTCGGTCATCCTGTTCTCAAACACCAGGTGGTGCGAGAATTTCAAGGGAGGCGATTGAGTCTTGTGGGGAAAAGTGCGCAAACCTCTGCAGAGTGTTAAAACCTAATCGATTAGTCGTGTCCCCGGTTACGGACAACTTGAGCATCTAGTAGTGGAAATGCTGGGAGATCTCATCACTCTTAATTAAATAGTTGGGTTTTAAATGAAACTTTGGGAATGGGTTGAGTTGGGTTTCCCAACTCATCCTATGCTATAGAGTAGTGGTAGAATAATATGTTTTATTCTAGGGAAAAACTAGCTTTATGCAAAAACTAAACTTAGAGCTTTCCACCAGCCAAATTGCATGTACAAATAGGTTCATTATTCTTATGATGTGACTTGCCAGTACATTCAATGTACTGACCTACAGGGCTGCAATGTCTTATGTTGCAGGGATTTTTCTACGACGAGTAAGAGTTACGTTGTAGGGTTACGATCTACACTCAACGTGCCGTTGGCCTTGATGGACTCCACACCCTTATGTTTGTTTCCGCTGAGACTTATGAGGTATATATCAGTTTTATGTTATTTATACATGTGATTGCACTTTGATATATACATTGATGTACTGTGTGTGCCAGCATACCGATCCAGGGATGGCACGGATACTCAGAGGCTTGACCGTTTGAGGTCGGGTCGCTACATGATGCATAGCAACGAGAGGGGAGAGTGTCGTCCACATACCCTCGTTGACCATTAAGCGGAAGCATTATGACAACGCGGTTGATGTAGTCGTACGTCTTCACGATCGACCGATCCTTAGTACCGAATGTACGCCACCTCCGCGTTCAGCACATGTTCAGCTCGGTGACGTCTCGCGAACTCACGATCTAGTAGGGCTCGAAGGAGATTTCATTAGCACGACCGCGTGGTGATGATGTTGATGAAGCTACCGTCACAGGACTTCGCCTAAGCACCGCTACGGTATGACCGAGGTGGATTATGGTGGAGGGGGGCACCGCACATGGCTGGGAGAGATCGATGATCAACTTGTGTGTCCTAGGGTGCCCCTGCCCCCGTATATAAAGGAGAAAGGGGGGAGGCCGGCAGGTCCTGTAGGGCGCGCCAGGAGGAGGAGGAGTCCTCCTAGTAGGAGAAGGACTTCCCACTTTCCTACTCCTACTAGGAGGGGGAAAGGAAGGGGGAGAAGGAGAGGGAAAGGGGGGCGCCGCCCCTCCTTCCTAGTCCAATTCGGACCAGAGGGGGAGGGGGCATGTGGCCTGCCATGGCCGGCCCCTCTCTCTCCACTAGGGCCCAACAAGGCCCATTAACCCCCGGGGGGTTCCGGTAACCCCTCCGGCACTCCGGTAAAATCCCGATTTCACCCAGAACTCTTCCGATGTCCAAATGTAGGCTTCCAATATATCAATCTTCATGTCTCGACCATTTCGAGACTCCTCGTCATGTCCATGATCATATCCAGGACTCCAAACTACCGTCGGTACATCAAAACATATAAAGTCATAATACCGATCGTCACAGAACTTTAAGCGTGCGGACCCTACGGGTTCGAGAACTATGTAGACATGACCGAGACACGTCTCCGGTCAATAACCAATAGCGGAACCTGGATGCTCATATTGGTTACTACATATTCTACGAAGATCTTTATTGGTCAAACCACATAACAACATATGTTGTTCCCTTTGTCATCGGTATGTTACTTGCCCGAGATTCGATCATCGGTATCCCAATACCTAGTTCAATATCGTTACCTGCAAGTCTCTTTACTCGTTCCGTAATGCACTATCCCGCAACTAACTAATTGGTTGCATTGCTTGCAAGGCATATAGTGATGTGCATTACCGAGAGGGCCCAAAGATACCTCTCCGACAATCGGAGTGACAAATCCTAATCTCGATCTATGCCAACTCAACAAGTACCATCGGAGACACCTGTAGAGCACCTTTTTAATCACCCAGTTACATTATGACATTTGGTAGAACACAAAGTGTTCCTCCCGTAATCGGGAGTTGCATAATCTCATAGTTCTAGGAACATGTATAAGTCATGAAGAAAGCAATAGCGGTAAACTAAAACGATCAAGTGCTAAGCTAAAAAAATGGGTCAAGTCAATCACATCATTCTGCTACTGATGTGATCCCGTTAATCAAACAACAACTCATGTCTATGGCTAGGAAACTCAACCATCTTTGATCAACGAGCTAGTCAAGTAGAGGCATACTAGTGACACTATGTTTGTCTATGTATTCACACATGTATTATGTTTCCGTGAATACAATTCTAGCATGAATAATAAACTTTATTATTGCCTCTAGGGCATATTTCCTTCATCATCATGACGGTGATCTACACCAACAACTTCGCCGCCGTCATCACCAACTCTCCCTCGTCTATGCAGTGGTGTAACACCTCTTCTCCCCACTATAATTTCTACTGAAACATGGTGCTCAACGCTATATATTATTTCCCAATGATGTATGGCTATCCTATGATGTTTGAGTAGATCCGTTTTGTCCTATGGTCGGGTTAATTGATGATCATGATTGGTTTGAGTTGTATGTTTTATTATTGGTGTTGTCCTATGGTGCTCTCTGTGTCGCGCAAGCATGAGGGATCCTCGTTGTAGGGTTTGCAATATGTTCATGATTTGCTTATGGTGGGTGGCGTGAGTGACAGAAGCACAGACTAGAGTAAGTAGGTTATTTGCGTATGAGAGTAGAGAGGACTTGATACCTTATAATGCTAGTTTTACCTTAATGATCTTTAGTAGTTGGAGATGCTTGCTAGAGTTCCAATCATAAGTGCATATGATCCAAGTAGAGAAAGTATGTTAGCTTATGCATATCTCTCATATAAAATTACAATAATGATTACCGGTCTAGTTATCGATTGCCTAGGGACAAATAACTTTCTTGTGACAAAAAGCTTTCTACTAAAACTAACATAATTGTTTCTTTATGTAAACAACCCCTCGCTTTTATTTAGGTGTTCTTTATTATCTTGCAAGTCTACCCCTTCACACCCACAAAGTACTTCTAGTTTCATACTTGTTCTGGGTAAAGCGAACGTTAAGCGTGCGTAGAGTTGTATCGGTGGTCAATAGAACATGAGGGGATATTTGTTCTACCTTTAGCTCCTTGTTGGGTTCGACACTCTTACTTACCGAGAAAGGCTACAATTGATCCCCTATACTTGTGGGTTATCAAGACCTTTTTCTGGCGCCGTTGCCGGGGAGCAATAGTGTGGGGTGAATATTCTTGTGTGTGCTTGTTTGCTTTATCACTTAGTAAATTTTATTTTCTCTTCTAAGTTGTTCTCTATCTTTAATTATGGATAGAGAACACGAAAAACCAAAAAAATTAGGTTTAGTTGGTACTCATGGAGATGGGGAACCTCCTAAAATCCTCGATGCTCGTTATGTGGAAAATATTATGCAGTACTTTGATAATCCTGCGAAAACCCCATTCAAATTGATAATGGGAGACACGTTGGATCAACTTGAATATTTTAGGGATTATCGCTTGACTCAAAAAGGGAAACTCTTATGGGATCAAATTCATATGTTGCATTGGTATGCTTGGAATTTATGCCGGAGATATGATTATACTTGTTGCTCTAGGATGAAGGCTCCACACCTTCCCTTTTCATGTAAATTTAATGATAATGAAACCTTGGCTTCTTATGCTAATTTTATATATGATTACTATGATGTGGAACAAATAGAAGAATTTGTTGCTTTTAAGGGCGATTATGAAATTGAATCTTTGTTTGAAAAGTGTGAAATTTTTGATGATGTTGTTTACAGACCTGAAAATTATGCTATACTTAAATATTGCTATGAGAATTATGAATCTAATGTCGATATTAATGAGTTTATTGAGAAAGTCTCCACTATCCAAGAAGAGAAAGTCTTTGATATTAATGAGTTTATTCATAAAGTCTCCGCTATCCAGTCTGTGTAGTTGCTACCATCACCTTTCAACATTGCTTTCTCAAGGAACACATTAAAATTCAAGGGAACGGTAGCACGGGCCATTGATCTACAACAATGATATGCAAAAACTATCAGGACTAAGTTTATGATAAATTAAGTTCAATTAATCATATTACTTAAGAACTCCCACTTAGATAGGCATCCCTCGAGTCATTCAAATGATCACGTGATCCATATCGACTAAACCATGTCCGATCATCACGTGAGATGGAGTAGTTTTCATTGGTGAACATCTCTATGTTGATCATATCTACTATATGATTCACGTTCGACCTTTCGGTCTCCGGTGTTCCAAGGCTATGTCTGTCCATGCTAGACTGTTCAAGTTTAACTCGAGTATTCCGCATGTGCAAAACTGTCTTGCACCCGTTGTATGTGAATGTAGAGCTTATCACACCCGATCATCACGTGGTGTCTTGGCATGACGAGCTGTCGCAACGGTGCATACTCAGGGAGAATACTTATACCTTGAAATTTTTAGTGAGGGATCATCTTATAATGCTACCGCCGTACTAAGCAAAATAAAATGCATAAAAAGATAAACATCACATGCAATTGACAAATGTGACATGATATGGCCATCATCATCTTGTGCCTTTGATCTCCATCTCCAAAGCACCGTCATAATTTCCATCATCACCGGCTTGACACCTTGATCTCCATTGTAGCGTTGTTGTCGTATCGCCAACTATCGCTAACGCTTAGTGATAAAGTAAAGCAATTACATGGCGATTGCATTTCATACAATAAAGCGACAACCATAAGGCTCCTTCCAGTTGCCAATAACTTTTACAAAACATGATCATCTCATACAACAACATATATCACATCATGTCTTGACCATATCACATCACAACATGCCCTGCAAAAACAAGTTAGACGTCCTTTACTTTGTTGTTGCAAGTTTTACGTGGCTGCTATGGGATTCTAGTAAGAACCGTTCTTACCTACGCATCAAAACTACAATGATGTTTCGTCAAGTTTGCTGTTTTAATATTCAACAAGAACCGGCCGTAGTCAAATTCGATTCAACTAAAGTTCGAGAAACAGACACCCGCTAGCCACCCTTATGCAAAACAAGTTGCATGTTTGTCGGTGGAACCGGTCTCATGAACGTGGTCATGTCAGGTTGGTACTGGCCGCTTCATCCAACAATACCGCCGAATCAAAATAACACATTGGTGGTTAGCAATATGACTATGATCACCCACAACTCTTTGTGTTCTACTTGTGCATATCATCTACGCATAGACCTGGCTCGGATGCCACTGTTGGGGAACGTAGCATGCAATTTCAAAAATTTCCCTACGCTCACGCAAGATCTATCTAGGAGATGCATAGAAACAAGAGGGGGAGAGTGTGTCGACATACCCTCGTAGACCAAAAGCGGAAGCGTTAGCTTAACGTGGTTGATGTAGTCGAACGTCTTCTCGATTCAAGCGATCAAGCACCGAACGTACGGCACCTCCGAGTTGTGCACACGTTCAGCTCGATGACGTCCCTCAAACTCTTGATCCAGCAAAGTGTCGAGGGAGAGTTCCGTCAACACAACGGCGTGGTGACGGTGATGGTGAAGTGATTCTCGCAGGGCTTTGCCTAAGCACTACGTGAATATGACCGGAGGAAAAAACTGTGGAGGGGGGCGCTGGACACGGCTTGGAACAATTGATGTGTTGGAGGCGCCCCACACCCCCGTATATAAAGGAGGGAGAGGGGAGGAAGCTGGCCTAGGCGCGCCCCAAGTGGGAGTGGGGCTCCTAGTCCGATTCGGCCCCCTTTCCTTTTACCGGAAGGGGAAAGGGGGAAAGAGAGAGAGAGGGAGAAGGAAAGGGGGGGGGCGTCGCCCCCTCCCCTTGTCCAATTCAGACTCCTCCCTTGGGGGGGCACCCCTATGCGGGCTGGCTTGCCTCCCTCCTATGGCCCATATGGCCCATATCTTCCCCTAGGGGGTTTCGGTAACCCCCCCCCCCCCGCCCCCACAGTACTCCGATATGTACCCGATACAATCCAGAACACTTCCGGTGTCCGAATACTATCATCCAATATATCAATCTTTACCTCTCGACCATTTCGAGATTCCTCGTCATGTCCGTGATCTCATCCGGGACTCCGAACAATCTTCGGTCACCAAAACACATAACTCATAATACAAATCGTCATCGAACGTTAAGCGTGCGGACCCTACGAGTTCGAGAACTATGTAGACATGACCGAGACACCTATCCGGTCAATAACCAATAGCGGAACCTGGATGCTCATATTGGTTCCTACATATTCTACAAAGATTTTTATCGGTCAAACCGTAATGATAACATACGTCATTCCCTTTGTCATTTGTATGTTACTTGCCCGAGATTCGGTCGTCGGTATCTTCATAGCTAGTTCAATCTCATTACCGACAAGTCTCTTTACTCGTTCCGCAATACATCATCCCACAACTAACTCATTAGTCACATTGCTTTCAAGGCTTATCACGATGTGCATTACCGAGAGGGCCCAGAGATACCTCTCCGATACTCGGAGTGACAAATCGTAATCTCGATCTATGCCAACCTAACAAACACCTTCAGAGATACCTATATAGCATCTTTATAATCACCCAGTTACGTTGTGACGTTTGATAGCACACAAGGTATTTCTGCGGTATCCGGGAGTTGCATAATCTCATAGTCGAAGGAATATGTATAAGTCATGAAGAAAGCAATAGCAATAAAACTTAACGATCATTATTCTAAGCTAACGGATGGGTCTTGTCCATCACATCATTCTCCTAATGATGTGATCCTGTTCATTGAATGACAACACATGTCTATGGTTAGGAAACTTAACCATCTTTAATTAAAGAGATAGTCTAGTAGAGGCATACTAGGGACACTGTGTTTTTTCTACGTGTTCACACATGTATCAAGTTTCCGGTTAACACAATTCCAGCATGAATAATAAACATTTATCATGATATAAGGAAATATAAATAACAACTTTATTATTGCCTCTAGGGCATATTTCCTTCACCCTTCACGCCTAACGAAGGATGAATGCTATGATCCCTTAGACTCGTTTGAAATATCCCTTTTTGATGAAATTGATGCTTGCTATGCTTGTGGCCAAGATGCCAATATGAATTATGCTTATGGAGATGAACTTGCTATAGTTTCTTATGTTAAACATTAAATTGTTGCTATTGCACCCATGCATGATCTGAAGGAAATATGCCCTAGAGGCAATAATAAAGTTGTTATTTATATTTCCTTATATCATGATAAATGTTTATTATTCATGCTAGAATTGTATTAACCGGAAACTTAGTACATGTGTGAATACATAGACAAACAGAGTGTCCCTAGTATGCCTCTACTTGACTAGCTCGTTAATCAAAGATGGTTAAGTTTCCTAACCATAGACATGTGTTGTCATTTGATGAACGGGATCACATCACTAGAGAATGATGTGATTGACTTGACCCATCCGTTAGCTTAGCACGATGATCGTTTAGTTTGTTGCTATTGCTTTCTCCATAACTTATACATGTTCCTATGACTATGAGATCATGCAACTCCCAAATACCAGAGGAACACTTTGTGTGCTACCAAACGTCACAACGTAACTGGGTGATTATAAAGGTGCTCTACAGGTGTCTCCGATGGTGTTTGTTGAGTTGACATAGATCGAGATTAGGATTTGTCACTTCGATTGTCGGAGAGGTATATCTCTGGGCTCTCTCGGTAATGTACATCACTATAAGCCTTGCAAGCAATGTAGCTAATGAGATAGTTATGGGATGTAGCATTACGGAACGAGTAAAGAGACTTGCCGGTAATGAGATTGAACTACATATTGAGGTACCGATGTGTAGCGACCCGACCTCAGATGGTCAAGTCTCTATGTTCAGTGTCATCCCTGGATCGGTAATGCCGACACACACAATACTCGAAGGATTTATAAAGAGTAGCAATAACACACTTATTACATCGAACGTCTCAAAAGAGAACTTATTCCAATAAATATGGCTTAAGGCCATCTAAAAACGATAACAGCGGAAGGCTTGGAAGATAAAGTGAGTCCATCAACTCCAACGGCATAGCTGAGTGCATGACAAACGACCTACAGCATCTTACTCCTCGTCTGAAAAGTCTGCAACATGATATGTTGCAGCCCGAAAACGGGTCAGCACATAGAATATGCTGGCAATATAACACAGTAGAGCAATGAACAGATAAAAGCTATCGCTACATGCATATTTGGTTGGTGGAGGCTCTATGGTTATAATGTTTTTTACGAAAAGCCAATTTTCCCTACAACAAAGGAATATAATTTTTTTAACTATCATGGTAGTTGAAATATTGAGAATGGTACCCCCATCTCAATCCCATTTAAAAGTAATTATCAACCCAACAAATTAATTAGAGTGATGAGATCCATATGATAATCCAAGAACCAGATACTCAAGTTGTCCATAACCAGGGACACGACTAACCATGATTAGTTTGTACACTCTGCAGAGGTTTGCGCACTTTTCCCCACAAGACTCGATCTCCTCCATTGGATTTCTCGCACTACATGGTGTTTGAGAAACGGATGACCGAGACGCAGTTTTTCAGAAGCATTAACTCTAACCCCGGGTAGACAGTACCAACCTACATCCCCTACATCTGCTAGCCTACCAGTGGAAGAGGTCATGCAACTTACTCCACTATGCTAGAGCCCATAATAGCTTGTGGCTCCACACGGAAGTTTCTAGCATGAATAATCTTATGATCCCTTTAAGCCTGGGTGGTGGACCATAGGAGGATCACACGGTATAACCTCGGGATCTCCTAGGACAACACTGGTATAACCCCAGGTGCCCAAAACCAACAATCCACCCAGATGTGTATTAAAGTTGCCACCTTAGAATTGAACCATTAATTAACAAACTCACATATGTCATGGATACACTCAAACCCAATCCACATCTACTAGCATAGCATAGCGATATAAGCATCATAGAAGTAACTCCCAAGGGTTTGATAATGAAACATGTAATAGGTTCTACCTCATCGACTACTTCCCAATACACACATGTTAATCACATCCTAATCATGCAGTGTTTGAGGATTATAACTAATGCATAAAAACTAGGTATGAAAGAGTATGATCAAAGTGTTACTTGCCTTGCTCACAATCCACAAAACCTAGTGACTCGTAGTAGCACGCTTCGCACTCCGGGTGTTCTATCGCAAACAAACAATAGCATACATAAGCAATCAAGCAAAGATGCATGGGTAAAACTCAAATAAGAACATCTAACCAGAAAGCTCAACTGAAGAACTATGGTTTGCAAAAAGAATCAAATCAAACGGAGCAACGAAACTCAAACTGTGAAAGAAACAAGATCCGATTACTAATCTGGACTAAAGTCAAATTTTACTGTATGAAAATCTTGTTCAAGTTGGTTAAACAGAAAGAGGGCTTTGAGACGAAGATCTAGTCGCTTGTTTCACCTGATTTGGATAAACGAATGAAAAGATAAACTAAAATGGAGATCGGGGCAGAAATCATGATCGAAAATAATCGCGGAAAAAACCTGGAAAAAGAAAAACTGACGAACAGGCTAACGAACGAACATCCACTGTCTGCGGCTAAAGTATGAACAACGTTCGTTAAAACGAACGTACGGATGAACGTCCGCTAAAAAAATAAACCAATGGAAAACCGAACGAACTGATCTATATAAAAAATGAGATCTAGAAAAAAACCGAAGAGTTTCTCTAAGAAAACCGATGAACAGCAGCGGCTACCTCCGGCAAGGTCAGCGGCGGCGGCGGGACGGCGGGGCGGCGGCGCGGTATGGCGACGCGACGACGGGAGGCGGGCGGCGGCGCGCGGCGCTGGCGGCGGCGGTGAGCGACGGGCGGCGCTAGGGTTCGGGCGGGGTGTGGCACGACTTGGGCTATCGAGGTCGCGGGCCTCGGCTTTTAAAGCCGGCCGGGCCAAGTGTCCTAGTCGGACACGGCCAGGTAAGTTGGTTACCCTTTTTAAAAAAAATCCTGGTGCAGGAAAACTAACGAAAGAAATACTAAACGGACTCTAATAATCCCAAAATAAATTTTCACGGTCCTCTAAAAATATTCCGGACAAACTGAACATTTATTTGGGCCTCTAATGCAATTTTGAAAAACACGCATTTTCCTAATTCAAAATAAAATAGTGATAAAATCCAAATAAAATATATTATTTGAGTTTAGTATTTTTCCTCCAATATTTCATTTATTTTGGAGAAGTCATATTATCTCCTCTCATATATTTTTAATATGAAATATTTTTGGAGAGAAAAATTATTAAAACCAAAATGATCTTTGTTTTGATATTTGACAAAATTCAAATATGAAAACGGTGAAATCCCCAACTCTCTCCGTGGGTCCTTGACTTGATTAGAATTTCGAGGATCGCAACACGAAATGCAATAAAATATGATATGCATGAATGACATATGTATAACATTCCAAATTGTAAATTTGGGATGTTACACAACGATCGAATCTCGGGCAAGTAACATACCGATGACAAAGGGAACAACATATATCGTTATGCGGTTTGACTGATAAAGATCTTCGTAGAATATGTGGGAGAAAATATGAACATCCAGGTTCCTCTATTGGTTATTGACCGGAGACGTGTCTCGGTCATGTCTACATAGTTCTCGAACCCGTAGGGTCCGTACGCTTAACGTTCGGTGACGATCAGTATTATGAGTTTATGTGTTTTGATGTACCAAAGGTAGTTCGGACTCCCGGATATGATCACGGACATGACAAGGAGTCTCAAAATGGTCGAGACATAAAGATCGATATATTGGAAGCCTATGTTTGGACATTGGAATGGTTCCAGATGAGTTCAGGCATTTTCTGGAGTACCGGGAGGTTACCGGAACCCCCAGGGGAGTATATGGGCCTTATTGGGCTTTAGGAAAAAGAGAGAGGGGCTGCCTAGGGCAGGCCATGCGCCCCCAAGGCATAGTCCGAATTCGACTAGGGGGGAGGGACGGCGCCCCCTCCTTCCTTCTCTTCTCTCATCCCTTTCCTTCTCTCCTACTCCTACTACATGGAAGGGGGAATCCTACTCCCGGTGGGAGTAGGACTCCCCAGGGCATGCCATAGTAGAGGGTCGACCCTCCCCCTCCTCCACTCCTTTATATACGGGGGAGGGGGCACCCCATAGACACACAAGTTGATCATTGATCTCTTAGCCGTGTGCCGTGCCCCCCTCAACCACAATCCACCTTGGTCATATCATAGCGGTGCTTAGGCGAAGCCCTATTCTGGTAGCATCATCATCACCATAATCACGCCGTCGTGCTGACGAAGCTCTCCCTCGACACTCTGCTGGATCATGAGTTCGTGGGACGTCACCGAGCCGAACATGTGCAGCTCGTGGAGGTGCCGTACTTTCGGTACTAGGATCGGTCGATCGTGAAGACGTACGACTACATCAACCGCATAGTCATAACGCTTCCGCTTACGGTCAACGAGGGTACGTGGACAACACTCTCCCCTCTCGTTGCTATGCATCACCATGATCTTGAGTGTGCATAGGAATTTTTTTGAAATTACTGCGTCACCCAACAGTGGCATCCGAGCCAAGTTTATGCGTAGATGTTATATGCACGAGTAGAACACAAAGGAGTTGTGGGCGTGGTTATATACATATTTCTTGCCGTCACTAGTTGATTCTTGATTCAGCGGTATTGTTGGATGAAGCAGCCCAGACCGACATTACGCGTACGCTTACGCGAGACCGGTTCTACCGACGTGCTTCGCACACAGGTGGCTGGTGGGTGTTAGTTTCTCCAACTTTAGTTGAATCGGATTCAATGAACATGGTTCTTTTTGAAGATCAAAAAGCAATCACTATACCGCGTTGTGGTTTTTGATGCGTAGGTAAGAACGGTTCCTGCTCAGCCCGTAGCAGCTACGTAAAACTTGCAACAACAAAGTAGAGGATGTCTAACTTGTTTTTGCAGGGCATGTTGTGATGTGATATGGTCAAGACATGATGCTAAATTTTATTGTATGAGATGATCATGTTTGGTAACACAGTTATTGGCAACTGGAAGGAGCCATATGGTTGTCGCTTTATTGTATGAAATGCAATCGCCATGTAATTGCTTTACTTTATCACTAAGCGTTAGCGATAGTCGTAGAAGCAATAGTTGGCGAGACGACAACGATGCTTCGATGAAGATCAAGGTGTCAAGCCGGTGACGATGGTGATCATGACGGTGCTTTGGAGATAGAGATCAAAGGACAAGATGATGATGGCCATATCATATCACTTATATTGATTGCATGTGATGTTTATCCTTTATGCATCTTATTTTGCTTAGTTCGGCGGTAGCATTATAAGATGATCTCTCACTAAATTTCAAGGTATAAGTGTTCTCCCTGAGTATGCACTGTTGCTATAGTTCATCGTGCCGAGACACCGCGTGATGATTGGGTGTGATAAGCTCTACGTTCACATACAACGGGTGCAAGCCAGTTTTGCACACACAGAATACTTGGGTTAAACTTGACGAGCCTAGCATATGCAGATATGGCCTCGAAACACTGAGACTGAAAGGTCGAGTGTGAATCATATAGTAGATATGATCAACAGTGATGTTCACCATTTAAAACTACTCCATCTCACGTGATGATCGGACATGGTTTAGTTGATATGGATCACGTGATCAGTTAGATGATTAGAGGGATGTCTATCTAAGTGGGAGTTCTTAAGTAATTTGATTAATTGAACTTTAATTTATCATGAACTTAGTACCTGATAGTATTGTGCATGTCTATGTTGTTGTGGATAGATTGTTCCGTTGAATTTTAATGCGTTTCTAGAGAAAGCTAAGTTGAAAGATGATGAGAGCAACTACACGGACTGGGTCCGTAACTTGAGGATTATCCTCATTGCCGCACGGAAGAATTACGTCCTGGAAGCACCGCTAGGTGACAAACCCGCTGCAGGAGCAACGCCAGATGTTGTGAACACCTGGCAGAGCAAAGCTGATGACTACTTGATAGGTCAGTGTGCCATGCTTTACGGCTTAGAACCGGGACTTCAACGATGTTTTGAGAATCATGGAGCATATGAGATGTTCTAGGAGTTGAAGTTAATATTTCAAGCAAATGCCCGGATTGAGAGATATGAAGTCTCCAATAAGATCTAAAGCTACAAGATGGAGGAGAATAGTTCTGTCGGTGAACATATACTCAGAATGTCTGGGTACCATAACCACTTGACTCAGCTGGGAGTTAATCTTCCTTATGATAGTGTCATTGACAGAGTTCTTCAATCATGGCCACCAAGCTACAAGAGCTTCGTGATGTACTATAATATGCAAGGGATGGATATGACAATTCCTGAGCTCTTCGCAATGCTAAAAGCTATGGAGGTAGAAATCAAGAAGGAGCATCAAGTGTTGATGGTCAACAAGACCACCAGTTTCAAGAAAAAGGGTAAAGGGAAGAAAGGAAACTTCAAGAAGAACAGCAAGCCAGTTGCTGCTCAAGTGAAGAAACCCAAGTCTGGACCTAAGCCTGAGACTGAGTGCTTCTACTGCAACGGAACTGGTCACTGGAAACGGAACTGCCCCAAGTATTTGGCGGAGAAGAAGCATGGCAAAGTGAAAGGTATATTTGATATACATGTTATTGATGTGTGCCTTACTAATGCTCGCAGTAGTGCCTGTGTATTTGATACTGCTTCAATAGCTAACATTTGCAACTCGAAACAGGGGCTATGGATTAAGCGAAGATTGGCTAAGGACGAGGTGACGATGCGCGTGGGAAATGGTTCCAAAGTCGATGTGATTGTCGTCGGCACGCTACCTCTACATCTACCTTCGGGATTAGTTTTAGACCTAAATAATTGTTATTTGGTGCCAGCGTTGAGCATGAACATTATATCTGGATCTTGTTTGATGCGAGACGGTTATTCATTTAAATTAGAGAATAATGGTTGTTCTATTTATATGAGTAATATCTTTTATGGTCATGCACCCTTGATGAGTGGTCTATTTTTACTAAATCTTGATAGTAGTGATACACATGTTCATAGTATTGAAGCCAAAAGATGCAGAGTTGATAATGATAGTGCAACTTATTTGTGGCACTGCTGTTTAGGTCATATTGGTGTAAAGCGCATGAAGAAACTCCATTCTGATGGACTTCTGGAATCACTTGATTATGAATCACTTGATACTTGTGAACCATGCCTCATGGGCAAGATGACTAAAACTCTGTTCTCCGGAACAATGGACCGAGCAACAGAGTTATTGGAAATCATACATACTGATGTATGTGGTCCAATGAACATTGAAGCTCACGGCGAATATCGTTATTTTCTCACCTTCACAGATGATTTGAGCATATATGGGTATATCTACTTAATGAAACATAAGTCTGAAACATTTGAAAAGTTCAAAGAATTTCAGAGTGATGTGGAAAATCATCGTAACAAGAAAATCAAGTTTCTACGATCTGATCATGGAGGTGAATATTTGAGTTATGAGTTTGGACTTCATTTGAAATAATGCAGAATAGTTTCGCAACTCACGCCACCTGGAACACCACAATGTAATGGTGTGTCTGAACGTCGTAACCGCACTTTATTAGATATGGTGTGATCTATGATGTCTCTCACGGATTTACCACTATCATTTTGGGGTTATGCTTTAGAGATGGCTACATTCACGTTAAATAGGGCACAATCTAAATTCGTTGAGACGACACCTTATGAACTATGGTTTGGCAAGAAACCCAAGTCGTCGTTTCTTAAAGTTTGGGGCTACGATGCTTATGTTATAAAGCTTGAACCTGATAAGCTCGAACCCAAATCGGAGAAATGTGTCTTCATAGGATACCCAAAGGAGATTGTTGGGTACACCTTCTCTCACAGATCCGAAGGCAAGATACTCATTGCTAAGAATGGATACTTTCTAGAGAAGGAGTTTCTCTCGGAAGAAGTGAGTGGGAGGAAAGTAGAACTTGACGAGGTAATTGCACCTTCTATGTTATTGGAAAATAGTTCATCACTGAAATCAGTTCCAGTGATTCCTACACCAGTAAGTGAGGAAGCTAATGATGATGATCATGAAACTTCTGATCAAGTTACTACCGAAAGTAGCGTAAGTATTTCCCTCAGTTTTTGAGAACCAAGGTATCAATCCAGTAGGAGGCCACACACGAGTCCCTCGCACCTACACAAACAAATAAAATCTTCGCAACCAACACAATAAAGGGGTTGTCAATCCCTTCACGGTCACTTACAAAAGTGAGATCTGATAGATATGATAAAATAATATTTTTGGTATTTTTATGATAAAGATGCAAAGTAAATAAAGCAAAATAGAAACGGTGCCAGAAATAGCTTGTTGACAGGAGATTGATATGATGGAAAATAGACCCGGGGGCCATAGGTTTCACTAGTGGCTTCTCTCGAGAACATAAGTATTACGATGGGTAAGAAAATTACTGTTGAGCAATTGACAGAATTGAGCATAGTTATGAGAATATGTAGGTATGACCATGTATATAGGCATCACGTCCGAGACAAGTAGACCGACTACTGCATGCATCCACTACTATTACTCCACACATCGACTGCTATCCAGCATGCATCTAGAGTATTAAGTTCAAAAGAATAGAGTAACGCTTTAAGTAAGATGACATGATGTAGAGGGATAAACTCATGCAATATGATATAAACCCCATCTTGTTATCCTCGATGGCAACAATACAATACGTGCCTTGCTGCCCCTACTGTCACTCGGAAAGGACACCGCAAGATTGAACACAAAGCTAAGCACTTCTCCCATTGCAAGAAAGATCAATCTAGTAGGCCAAACCAAACTGATAATTCGAAGAGACTTGCAAAGATAACCAATCATACATAAAAGAATTCAGAGAAGATTCAAATATTGTTCATAGATAAACTTGATAATAAACCCACAATTCATCGGTCTCAACAAACACACCACAAAAGAAGATTACATCGAATAGATCTCCACGAGAATCGTGGAGAACTTTGTATAGAGATCCAAAGAGATAGAAGAAGCCATCTAGCTAATAACCATGGACCCGAAGGTCTGAGGTAAACTACTCACACATCATTGGAGAGGCTATGGAGTTGATGTAGAAGCCCTCCATGATCGATGCCCCCTCTGGCGGAGCTCCGGAAAAGGCCCCAAGATGGGATCTCACGGGTACATAAAGTTTCGGCAGTGGAATTAGGTTTTTGGTTCCATATCTGGTAGTATGGGGGTACGTAGGTATATATAGGAGGAAGAGCTACGTCGGTGGAGCAACGTGGGCCCCCCGGGGGGGGGGGGGGCGCCGGGGGGGGGGGGGGGTAGGCGCGCCCCCTACCTCGTGCCTTCCTGCTTGATGTCTTGACGTAGGGTCCAAGTCCTCTGGATCACGTTCATTCCGAAAATCACGTTCCCGAAGGTTTCATTCCGTTTGGACTCTGTTTGATATTCTTTTTCTGCGAAACTCTGAAATAGGCAAAAATAACAATTCTGGGATGGGCCTCCGGTTAATAGGTTAGTCCCAAAAATAATATAAAAGTGTACAATAAAGCTCAATAATGTCCCAAACAGAATATAATATAGCATGGAACAATAAAAAATTATTGATACGTTGGAGACGTATCAAGCATCCCAAAGCTTAATTCCTCCTCGTCCTCGAGTAGGTAAATGATAAAAACAGAATTTTTGGTGTGGAATGCTACTTGGCATAATTTTAATGTAATTCTCTTAATTGTGAATGTATATTCAGATCTGAAAGATTCAAGACAAAAGTTTAATATTGACATAAAAATAATAATACTTCAAGCATACTAACTAAGCAATTATGTCTTCTCAAAATAACATGGCCAAAGAAAGTTATCCCTACAAAATCATATGGTATGGCTATGCTCTATCTTCACCACACAAAGTATTTAAATCATGCACAACCCTGATGATAAGCCAAGCAATTGTTTCATACTTTTGGTGTTCTCAAACTTTTTCAATCTTCACGCAATACATGAGCGTGAGCCATGGAGATAGCACTATATGTGGAATAGAATGGTGGTTGTGGAGAAGACAAAAAAAGGAGAAGATAGTATCACATAAACTAGGCATATCAACGGGCTATGGAGATGCCCATTAATAGATATCAATGTGAGTGAGTAGGGATTGCCATGCAACAGATGCACTAGAGCTATAAGTATATGAATGCTCAACAAAAGGAACTAAGTGGGTGTGCATCCAACTCACTTTCTCATGAGGACCAAGGGCATTTTAAGGAAGCCCATCATTGGATTATACAAGCCAAGTTCTATAATGAAACATTGTAGCGACCCGACCTCAAACGGTCAAGCCTCTGTGTATCCGTGCCATCCCTGGATCGGTATGCTGGCACACAGTACATCAATGTATATATCAAAGTGCAATCACATGTATAAATAACATAAAACTGATATATACCTCATAAGTCTCAGCGGAAACAAACATAAGGGTGTGGAGTCCATCAACGCCAACGGCAAGTTGAGTGTAGACCGTAACCCTACAACGTAACTCTTACTCATCGTAGAAAAATCCCTGCAACATAAGACGTTGCAGCCCTGTAGGTCAGTACATTGAATGTACTGGCAAGTCACATCATAAGAATAATGAACCTATTGTACATGCAATTTGGCTGGTGGGAAGCTCTAAGTTTAGTTTTTTTTTGCATAAAGCTAGTTTTTTTCCCTAGAATAAAAGATATTATTCTACCACTACTGTATAGCATAGGATGAGTTGGTAAACCCAACTTAATCCATTCCCAAAGTTTCATTTAAAACCCAACTGTTTAATTAAGAGCGATGAGATCTCCCAGCATTTCCACTACTAGATGCTCAAGTTGTCCGTAACCGGGGACACGGCTAATCGATTAGGTTTTAGCACTCTGCAGAGGTTTGCGCACTTTTCCCCACAAGACTCGATCGCCTCCCTTGAAATTCTCGCACTGCCTGGTGTTTGAGAACAGGATGACCGAGACATAGTCTTTCGAAAATATTTCCCCTTAACCCACGGATAGGCCGGTACACCTACTCATTCTACATCTGCTAGCCCATCCCGGAAGGGGTCACACTAACTACTCAACTAAGCCAGGGGTTTGGTCCTCTAAAGGTCATATAAATCTTGGAATATGTCAGTGTCTTCAAATTCTTCAATTCTTTAGAGGCTTCGATTGTTGTTGCTTCAGTTCTTCTAGTGTATGGTGAAGTCTGATATCTTGTCGTTCTCGGAGTGGCTTCAGTTCATCCTCTGTGTGGTCCAAAGGGAACGGGGTTTTGTCTAACTAAAAAGGGAATATTTGATAAAGCTCAGAAAAGAAGAGATATAAAGGATCTTTTTGAAAATTAAGTTTTAGAGAAATGCTTTCCTATGGGCTTTCCAGTTTCTAGGGTCACATCCTACAGTCAACATGTGCCCTGATACCATCTCTATAGCGACCCGACCTCAAACGGTCAAGCCTCTGTGTATCCGTGTCATCCCTGGATTGGTATGCTGGCACACACAGTACATCAATGTATATATCAAAGTGCAATCACATGTATAAATAACATAAAACTGATATATACCTCATAAGTCTCAGCGGAAACAAACATAAGGGTGTGGAGTCCATCAACGCCAACGGCAAGTTGAGTGTAGACCGTAACCCTACAACGTAACTCTTACTCATCATAGAAAAATCCCTGCAACATAAGACGTTGCAGCCCTGTAGGTCAGTACATTGAATGTACTGGCAAGTCACATCATAAGAATAATGAACCTATTGTACATGCAATTTGGCTGGTGGGAAGCTCTAAGTTTAGTTTTTTTTGCATAAAGCTAGTTTTTTTCCCTAGAATAAAAGATATTATTCTACCACTACTGTATAGCATAGGATGAGTTGGTAAACCCAACTTAATCCATTCCCAAAGTTTCATTTAAAACCCAACTGTTTAATTAAGAGCGATGAGATCTCCCAGCATTTCCACTACTAGATGCTCAAGTTGTCCGTAACCGGGGACACGGCTAATCGATTAGGTTTTAGCACTCTGCAGAGGTTTGCGCACTTTTCCCCACAAGACTCGATCGCCTCCCTTGAAATTCTCGCACTGCCTGGTGTTTGAGAACAGGATGACCGAGACATAGTCTTTCGAAAATATTTCCCCTTAACCCACGGATAGGCCGGTACACCTACTCATTCTACATCTGCTAGCCCATCCCGGAAGGGGTCACACTAACTACTCAACTAAGCCAGAGCCCATATTGGCTTGTGGCTGCACACGTAAGCTTCTAGACATGAGAATAGGATTGATCTCTTTGAGCTTGGGCGGCCGACCACTAGTGGTGCGGCACCATTGATTAACCATGCATGCCCCCACTGTACTTCGCCACCATTCAAACCAAATACCGCCTAGGTAGTTCATTAAGTTATCTTGGTTCTACTTACTACTTTGTCACTCATCTCTCACGATGAACACTTCCCAATCCACGTCTACATTGGCAAGGCAAAATTAAACTTACGCGGTGGTGACAAAGGTATATGGTTCAAACCTACCTCAATGAACTACTAGGTAACGGCATAGCCATCTGACATCAATAAATCCTACCATGCAATCCTACCACAAAAGGACTAAGTGCATAATACAAAACCTAGGTAATTGGAAGAATGGTCAAATGTGAACTTGCCTGGTAACAGTTGATGAAGATTATATCGCTCTCAGAACTTTACTTAATAGAACTATTCGTCACTCTCCGATGAAAATCTATAAAGTCAACATTGCATTTGCATAAGCAATCATTTCAAAGAACCAAGAAGAACATGCAAAGTAAAAAGTCTTGGAAAAACCAAATGAACATACAACACACTTAACTATCACAAAATATTCTAAGTGCAACACAACATAGGCATGTGGTTCAGAATTTGTGACGTGAAGCATAGTGCATACAAGGCATATGAGTAAAACTACTATGGAAAGATCCTAAGTGTGTGAAAATTAGTGTGACAATGGTCCATGTGATAGGGTTTGGCAACAGTGACACGGTGCAAAAAGAATCACATCAGTCGGACCTATGGTTTAGGAGATATGGTCAATTGAAGTTTGAATTCAAATCTGAATAAAGCTCAAATTTGAATTTGGCCAAAAGTTTTCAAAGTTGGCTTTCTGGATAAAGCTATTCGAGATGAACATTTTGGCGCTGGTTTCATCGAATTTGGATCAACGGTTAAAAAGTTGTGGCTATCCGAAGTTTAGGGGCTAAACTGAAATTTACAGGGACTTGACTGTGAGAGTTTTATTCGCGACTAGGTCCCTGGCCACGTGGCGGCTTACTACTGGACGAGCAGCATTCGCTGCGGAAACTATTTGGCGAACGGTCGTAACTTAGGCAAAACAGCGGCGACGGCAAGAAAAAATATTAAACCGGAGATCGGTTTGACTAAACCGAACGGTTTACTAAAGCCCGCGGTTAACCGATTTAACACAAAAAAATGAACCGAGCTAACGGCTGCTTACCGACGACGACGACGACAGGAGACGGCGGCGCGGGCGTCGGGCGGTGGGCGGCAGACGGGCGGCGGCTCCGGCGGTCCTCAATGGCGGCGAAGAGGTCGGGGAGACTGGGCGCGGCGTGGGCGGCGCGTTGGTGGGGGGGGCGGGCGGTGGGGCGGCCAGCGATGAGCGGAGGGAGGCGGCGGTGTCTGGAGCTCCGGCGAGGGCGTGTTTCATCGGGGCGGCGCCTCCGGAAGACCTAGGCGGCAAAAAAAATTATCAAACGGGTGCGGGACGGCAAGGGAACAAATTTTTGACAAAGAGAAGAGGGCCTGGGGTTCCACCGACGATGGAATCAACGACGGAGAGCTTCAGCTTCGGCGAGATCCAAATGGACGGGGAGGCGGCTACGTGCGACGTGGGGGGTAGAGGAGGGGCGGGATCGAACAAGGACGTCCTGGGCTTTTATAGGCGAAGGTAGGGCGTCGGGGAGCAGTGGGATAAGCTCATTCGAGCGGAAGGCGGCCGGCGGTTTCGGGCGAGCGCGCTCGCGAGCTCATCCCGAGCGGATTGAGCAGGAGGTTGGGGACGACCCGGGGATGGGCCCCGCTGGTCAGCGGCAGCGGCGGGAAGCGACCCGACCTCAAACGGTCAAGCCTCTATGTATCTGTTGCATCCCTGGATCGGTATGCTGGCACACACAGTACATCAATGTATATATCAAAGTGCAATCACATGTATAAAAAACGTAAAACTGATATATACCTCATAAGTCTCAGCGGAAACAAACATAAGGGTGTGGAGTCCATCAACGCCAACGACAAGTTGAGTGTAGACCGTAACCCTACAACGTAACTCTTACTTGTCGTAGAAAATTCCTGCAACATAAGACGTTGCAGCCCTGTAGGTCATCACATTGAATGTACTGGCAAGTCACATCATAAGAATAATGAACCTATTTGTACATGCAATTTGGCTGGTGGAAAGCTCTAAGTTTAGTTTTTGCATAAAGCTAGTTTTTCCTTAGAATAAAAGATATTATTCTACCACTACTCTATAGCATAGGATCAGTTGGTAAACCCAACTTAATCCATTCCCAAAGTTTCATTTAAAACCCAACTGTTTAATTAAGAGTGATGAGATCTCCCTGCATTTCCACTACTAGATGCTCAAGTTGTCCGTAACCGGGGACACGGCTAATCGATTAGGTTTTAACACTCTGCAGAGGTTTGCGCACTTTTCCCCACAATACTCGATCGCCTCCCTTGAAGTTCTCGCACTGCCTGTCGTTTGAGAACAGGATGACCGAGACATAGTCTTTCGAAAATGTTCCCCCTTAGGAGAAAAATATTTTAAAAAGAAACTCAAATAACTCCCAATTGGATTTGAATTTGGAATTTCAAACAACTTCGAATGGAAGAATGAGTTTCAAATAACTTCAAAGTGACTTCCAATTTATTTCTTTGAAACTTCCAACTCTCTTTCCTCAAATATGAAGACGTCATTTTATCTTCCCTCATGAACTCATTGAGTTGCTTAAAGTTTCTAGGTTTGAAATATTTCAAAATGGAATTCAAATCATTTTCAAACTCCTTTTCATTTCTTTAAATGGAAGAGGTCATATTATCTTCACTCTAGGGTTTTGTGATGAATGAATTTAAATTCATGGAGATCAAAATGCGAGATGAAGGTTTTGGGAAAGTCCTTTTATTCCCTCTCATTCAACTTTCAAAAAGTCTTAAATTTTCACTCAATTTCACACAATCAATCACACAACAATCAAACAAACAATCATAATAATTTATTTAATATAACATTCCAAAATTTAGAATTTTGGGATGTTACAAACATTCCCACTAGTATATGAAAGTGATATCATACGAGACTCTCTATCATGAAGATCATGGTGCTACTTTGAAGCACAAGTCTGGTAAAAGGATAGTAGCATTGTCCCTTCTCTCTTTTTCTCTCATTTTTATTTAGGACTTTTCTATTTTTTATGGCCTCTATTTTTTTAGTCCGGAGTCTCATCCCGACTTGTGGGGGAATCATAGTCTCCATCATCCTTTCCTCACTTGGGACAATGCTCTAAAAATGATGATCATCACACTTTTATTTACTTACAACTCAACAATTACAACTCAATACTTAGAACAAAATATGACTCTATGTGAATGCCTCCGGCGGTGTACCGGGATATTAAATGAATCAAGAGTGACATGTATGAAAGAATTATGAACGATGGCTTTGCCACAAATACAATGTCAACTACATGATCATGGAAAGCAATATGACAATGATGGAGTGTGTCATAGTAAACGGAACGGTGGAAAGTTGCATGGCAATATATCTCGGAATGGCTATGGAAATGCCATAATAGGTAGGTATGGTGGCTGTTTTGAGGAAGGTATATGGTGGGTGTATGATACCGGCGAAAAGTGTGCGGTATTAGAGAGGCTAGCAATGGTGGAAGGGTGAGAGTGCGTATAATCCATGGACTCAACATTAGTCATAAAGAACTCACATACTTATTGCAAAAATCTATTAGTTATCGAAACAAAGTATTACGCGCATGCTCCTAGGGGGATAGATTGGTAGGAAAATACCATCGCTCGTCCCCGACCGCCACTCATAAGGAAGATAATCAATATATAAATCATGATCCGATTCCGTCACATAACGGTTCACCATACGTGCATGCTACAAGAATCACAAACTTCAACACAAGTATTCCTCAAATTCACAACTACTCAACTAGCATGACTCTAATATCACCATCTCCATATCTCAAAACAATTATCAAATATCAAATTTCTCATAATATTCAACACACTCATAAGATTTTTTTACTTATCCTGAATGCCTATCATAATTAAAGAAAACTACCACGCTGTTTTGTAGGACTCTCAAAATGATCTAAGTGAAGCATGAGAGAACAATAGTTTCTATAAAACAAATCCACCACCGTGCTCTAAAAGATATAAGTGAAGCACTAGAGCAAAAACTATATAGCTCAAAAGATATAAGTGAAGCACATAGAGTATTCTAATAATTTTCAAATCATGTGAGTCTCTCTCAAAAGGTGTGTACAGCAAGGATGATTGTGGTAAACTAAAAATCAAAGACTCAAATCATACAAGACGCTCCAAGAAAAACACATATCATGTGGTGAATAAAAATATAGCTCCAAGTAAAGTTACCGATAGACGAAGACGAAAGAGGGGATGCCTTCCGGGGCATCCCCAAGCTTAGGCTTTTGGGTGTCCTTGAATTTTACCTTGGGGTGCCATGGGCATCCCCAAGATTAGGCTCTTGCCACTCCTTGTTCCATAATCCATCAAAACTTAACCCAAAACTTGAAAACTTCACAACACAAAACTCAAAATAGAAAATCTCGTGAGCTCCGTTAGCGAAAGAAAACAAAACACCACTTCAAGGTACTGTAATGAACTAATTATTTATTTATATTGGTGTTAAACCTACTGTATTCCAACTTCTTTATGGTTTATAAACTTTTTTACTAGCCATAGATTCATCAAAATAAGCAAACAACACACGAAAAACAGAATCTGTCAAAAACAGAACAGTCTGTAGTAATCTGTGACTAACGCAAACTTATGGAATCCCAAAAATTCTAAAATAAATTTCTGGACGTGAGGAATTTATATAATAATCATCTTCAAAAATAATTAACTAAATATCACTTTCCAAATAAAAATGGCGGCAATTCTCGTGAGCGCTAAAGTTTCTGTTTTTTACAGCAAGATCACAAAGACTTTCCCCAAGTCTTCCCAACGGTTCTACTTGGCACAAACACTAATTAAACAAAAAAAACACAACCAAAACAGAGGCTAGATAAATTATTTATTACTAAACAGGAGCAAAAATCAAGGAATAAAAATAAAATTGGGTTGCCTCCCAACAAGCGCTATCGTTTAACGCCCCTAGCCAGGCATAAAAGCGAAGATAGATCTAGGTATTGCCATCTTTGGTAGGCAATCCATAAGTGGATCTCATAATAGATTCATAAGGTAATTTTATTTTATTTCTAGGGAAGTGTTCCATGCCTTTCCTTAACGGAAATTGGAATCTAATATTCCCTTCCTTCATATCAATAATTGCACCAATCGTTCTAAGGAAAGGTCTACCAAGAATAATAGGACATGAAGGATTGCAATCTATATCAAGAACAATAAAATCTACAAGCACATAATTCCTATTTGCAACAATAAGAACATCATTAATTCTTCCCATAGGTTTCTTAATGGTGGAATCCGCAAGGTGCAAATTTAAAGAGCAATCATCAAAATCACGAAAACCTAGCAAATCACACAAAGTCTATGGAATCGTGGAAACACTAGCACCCAAATCACACAAAGCATAGCATTCATGATCTTTAATTTTAATTTTAATAATAGGTTCCCACTCATCATAAAGTTTTCTAGGGATAGAAACTTCCAACTCAAGTTTTTCTTCATAAGATTGCATCAAAGCATCAACGATATGTTTGGTAAAGGCTTTATTTTGACTATAAGCATGTGGAGAATTTAGCACGGATTGCAACAAGGAAATACAATCTATCAAAGAGAAATTATCATAATTAAAATCCCTGAAATCCAAGATAGAAGGGTTCATTAATATCTAGGGTTTTGATCTCTTCAATCCCACTTTTACCAATTTTTGCATCAAGATCCAAAAACTCTGAATTTTTGTAACGCCTTCTAGGTAAAGGTGGATCATATTCAGTCCCATCATTATCAAGATTCATACTGCAAAACAAATATTTAATAGGGGACACATCAGTAACTTTTAGATCTTCATCTTTATTTTCATAGAAACTAGAAGAACACACTTTCACAAAACAATCTTTTTTAGCATGCATCCTAGGGGTTCTTTCTTTGCACTCATCAATGGAAATTCTCATGGCCTTGAGAGACTCATTGATACCATGCTTAGGTGGAATGGATCTAAGTATCAAAGAATCAACATCAAGAGAAATTTTATCAACGTTCCTAGCCAATTCATCAACTTTAAGCCATTTTTCTTCAAGCAAAGCATTGAAATTCTTTTGCGAATTCATAAACTCCCTAACACTAGTCTCAAATTCATAGGGCATCTTATTAAAATTTCCATAAGAATTGTTGTAGGAATTACCATAATTATTAGAGGAATTACTAAGATACAGGCTAGGATTAAAGTTTCCTCTATACGCATTGTTACCAAAATTATTCCTACCAACAAAATTCACATCCATAGATTCATTATTATTCTTAATCAAAGTAGACAAAGGCATATCATTAGGATCAGAAGAAACACTTTTATTAGCAAATAATTTCATAAGTTCATCCATCCTTCCACTCAAAACATTAATTTCTTCTATCGCATGCACTTTCTTATTAGTAGATCTTTCAGTGTGCCATTGAGAATAATTAACCATAATATTATCTAGGAGTTTAGTAGCTTCTCCTAAAGTGATTTCCATAAAAGTGCCTCCCGCAGCCGAATCTAAAAGATTTCTAGAAGCAAAATTCAATCCGGCATAAAATTTTTGTATAATCATCCACAAATTCAAACCATGTGTAGGGAAATTATGTATCATTAATTTCATCCTCTCCCAAGCTTGTGCAACCTATTCATGATCAAGTTGCTTAAAATTCATGATATCATTTCTAAGAGAGATGATCGTAGCGGGAGGAAAATACTTAGAGATAAAAGCATCTTTGCACTTATTCCAAGAATCAATACTATTTTTAGGCAAAGACGAAAACCAAGCTTTAGCATGATCTCTAAGCGAAAAAGGAAATAGCTTCAATTTAACAATATCATTATCCACATCTTTCTTCTTTTGCATATCACACAAATAAATGAAGCTATTTAGATGGGTAGCGGCATCTTCACTAGGAAGGTCGGCGAATTGATCTTTCATGACAAGATTCAACAAAACCACATTAATTTCACAAGATTCAGTATCGGTAAGAGGAGCAATCGGAGTGCTAAGGAAATCATTGTTATTGGTATTAGTAAAGTCATACAATTTGGTATTATCTTGAGCCATCGTGACAGGCAAGCAATCCAACACACAAGCAAACAAGAAATGGGCAAAAGAGGCAAATAGGGAAAGAGAAGGAGGACGGAGAGAGAAGGCAAATAAAATGGCAAGGGTGAAGTGGGGGAGAGGAAAACGAGAGGCAAATGGCAAATAATGTAATGCGGGAGATAAGGGTTTGTGATGGGTACTTGGTATGTTGACTTTTGCGTAGACTCCCCGACAACGGCGCTAGAAATCCTTCTTGCTACTTCTTGAGCAATGCGTTGGTTTTCCCTTGAAGAGGAAAGGGTGATGCAGCAAAGTAGCGTTGGTATTTCCCTCAGTTTTTGAGAACCAAGGTATCAATCCAGTAGGAGGCCACGCATGAGTCCCTCGCACCTACACAAACAAATAAAATCCTCGCAACCAACGCAATAAAGGGGTTGTCAATCCCTTCACGGTCACTTATGAAAGTGAGATCTGATAGATATGATAAGATAATATTTTTGGTATTTTTATGATAAAGATGCAATGTAAATAAAGCGAAATAAAAACGGTGCCAGAAATAGCTTGTTGATAGGAGATTAATATGATGGAAAATAGACACGGGGGCCATAGGTTTCACTAGTGGCTTCTCTCGAGAGAATAAATATTACGTTGGGTAAGCAAATTACTGTTGAGCAATTGACAGAATTGAGCATAGTTATGAGAATATCTAGGTATGATCATGTATATAGGCATCACGTCCGAGACAAGTAGACCGACTCTTGTCTGCATCTACTACTATTACTCCACACATCGACCGCTATCCAGCATGCATCTAGAGTATTAAGTTCAAAAGAACAGAGTAACGCTTTTAGTAAGATGACATGATGTAGAGGGATAAACTCATGCAATATTATATAAACCCCATCTTGTTATCCTCGATGGCAACAATACAATACGTGCCTTGCTGCCCCTACTGTCACTGGGAAAGGACACCGCAAGATTGAACCCAAAGCTAAGCACTTCTCCCATTGCAAGAAAGATCAATCTAGTAGGCCAAACCAAACTGATAATTCGAAGAGACATGCAAACATAACAAATCATACATAAAAGAATTCAGAGAAGATTCAAATATTGTTCATAGATAAACTTGATCATAAACCCACAATTCATTGGTCTCAACAAACACACCGCAAAAGAAGATTACATCGAATAGATCTCCATGAGAATCATGGAGAACTTTGTATTGAGATCCAAAGAGAGAGAAGAAGCCATCTAACCAATAACTATGGACCCGAAGGTCTGAGGTAAACTACTCACACATCATCGAAGAGGCTATGGTATTGATGTAGAAGCCCTCCGTGATCGATGCCCCCTCCAACGGAGCTCCGGAAAAGGCCCCAAAATGGGATCTCACGGGTACCGAAGGTTGCGGTGGTGGAATTAGGTTTTTGGCTCTGTATCTAGTAGTTTGGGGTACGTAGGTATATATAGGAGGAAGAAGTACGTCGGTGGAGAAACATGGGCCCCACGAGGGTGGAGGGCGCGCTTGGGGGAGGGGGGGTAGGCGCGCCCCCCTACCTCATGCCTTCCTGGTTGATGTCTTGATGTAGGGTCAGAGTCCTCTGGATCTCTTTCGTTCCAAAAATCACGTTCCCGAAGGTTTCATTCCGTTTGGACTCCATTTGATATTCTTTTTCTACGAAACTCTGAAATAGGCAAAAAAAACAGCAATTCTGGGCTGGGCCTCCGGTTAATAGGTTAGTCCCAAAAATAATATAAAAGTGTTTAATAAAGCCCAATAATGTCCAAAACAGAATATAATATAGCATGGAACAATCAAAAATTATAGATAGGTTGGAGACGTATCGCCGAACCTCGTAGGTTAACTAGAGTAAGATCCGCACCAGAGTGGTACGGTAATCATGTTCTGGAAGTCATGTTACTTGATCATGACGAACCTACGAACTATGAGGAAGCGATGGTGAGCCCAGATTTCGCAAAATGGTTTGAGGCCATGAAATCTGAGATGGGATCCATGTATGAGAATAAAGTGTGGACTTTGGTTGACTAGCTCGATGATCGGCAGTCCCTAGAGAATAAATGGATCTTCAAGAAGAAGACTGACGTTGACGGTAATGTTACTGTCTACAAAGCTCGACTTGTTGCAAAAGGTTTTAGACAAGTTCAAGGAGTTGAGTACGATGAGACCTTCTCATCCGTAGCGATGCTTAAGTCCGTTCGAATCATGTAAGAAATTGCCACATTTTATGATTATGAAATTTGGCAAATGGATGTCAAAACTGCATTCCTTAATGGATATCTTAAAGGAGAGTTGTATATGATGCAACGAGAAGGTTTTGTCGATCCAAAAGGTGTTCACAAAGTGTGCGAGATCCAGCGATCCATTTATGGACTGGTGCAAGCCTCTCGGAGTTGGAATATACGCTTTGATAGTGTGATCAAAGCATATGGTTTTATACAGACTTTTGGAGAAGCCTGTATTTACAAGAAAGTGAGTGGGAGATCTATAACATTTATGATATTATATGTAGATGACATATTGTTGATCGGAAATGATACTGAATTTCTGAATAGCATAAAAGGATACTTGAAAAATAATTTTTCAATTAAAGACCTCGGTGAAGCTGCTTATATATTGGGCATCAAGATCTATGGAGATAGATCCAAACACTTAATTGGACTTTCACAAAGCACACCTTGATAAAGTTTTGAAGAAGTTCAAAATGGATCAGGCAAAGAAAGGGTTCTTGCCTGTATTACAAGGTGTGAAGTTGAGTCAGACTCAATGCCCGACCACTATAGAAGATAGAGACAAAATGAAAGGTGTTCCCTATGCTTCAACTATAGGCTCGATCATGTATGCAATGCTGTGTACCAGACCTGATGTGTGCCTTGCTATCAGTTTAGCAGGGAGGTACCAAACTAATCCAGGAGTGGATCACTGGATAGCGGTCAAGAACATCCTGAAATACCTGAAAAAGACTAAGGATATGTTTCTCGTATATGGAGGTGACAAAGAGCTCATGTTAAATGATTACGTCGATGCAAGCTTTGACACTAATTCCAATGACTCTAAGTCGCAAACCAGATACGTGTTTTTATTAAATGGTGGAGCTGTCAGTTGGTACAGTTCCAAGTAGAGCATCGTGGCGGGATCTACATGTGAAGCGGAGTACATAGCTGCTTCGAAAGCAGCGAATGAAGGAGTTCATATCCAATCTAGGTGTCATACATAGTGCATCAGGTCTAATGAAAATCTTTTGTGACAATACTGGTGCAATTGCCTTGGCAAAGGAATCCAGATTTCACAAGAGAACCAAGCACATCAAGAGACGCTTCAATTCCATCCATGATCAAGTCAAGGAGGGAGACATAGAGATTTGCAAGATACAAACGGATCTGAATGTTGCAGACCGTTGACTAAGCCTCTCTCACGAGCAAAACATGATCAACACCAAGACTCCATGGGTGTTAGAATCATTACAATGTAATCTCGATAATTGACTCTAGTGCAAGTGGGAGACTGAAGGAAATATGCCCTAGAGGCAATAATAATGTTGTTATTTATATTTCCTTATATCATGATAAATGTTTATTATTCATGCTAGAATTGTATTAACCGGAAACTTAGTACATGTGTGAATACATAGAAAAACATAATGTCACTAGTATGCCTCTACTTAATTAGCTCATTGAATCAATAATGGTTATGTTTCCTAACCATAGACATGAGTTGTCATTTGATTAACGGGATCACATCATTAGAGAATGATGTGATTGACTTGACCCATCTGTTAGCTTAGCATGATGATCGTTTAGTTTGTTGCTATTGCTTTCTCCATAACTTATACGTGTTCCTATGACTATGAGATCATGCAACTCCCGAATACCGGAGGAACACTTTGTGTGCTACCAAACATCACAATGTAACTGGGTGATTATAAAGGTGCTCTACAGGTGTCTCCGATGGTGTTTGTTGAGTTGACATAGATCAAGATTAGGATTTGTCACTCCGATTGTCAGAGAGGTATCTCTGCGCCCTCTTGGTAATGTACATCACTATAAGCCTTGCAAGCAATGTAGCTAATGAGTTAGTTACGGGATGTAGCATTATGGAACGAGTAAAGAGTCTTGCCGGTAACAAGATTGAACTAGGTATTGAGATACCGACGATGGAATCTCGGGCAAGTAACATACCGATGACAAAGGGAACAACATATATCGTTATGCGGTTTAACCGATAAAGATCATCGTAGAATATGTGGGAGCCAATATGAAGATCCAGGTTCCACTATTGGTTATTGACCGAAGACATGTCTCGGTCATGTCTACATAGTTCTCAAACCCGTAGGGTCCGCACGCTTAACGTTCGGTGACGATCGGTATTATGAGATTATGTGTTTTGATGTACCAAAGGTATTTCGGAGTCCTGGATATGATCATGGACATGACGAGGAGTCTCGAAATGGTCGAGACGTAAAGATCGATATATTGGAAGCCTATGTTTGGACATCAGAATGGTTCCGGATGAGTTTGGGCATTTTCCGGAGTACCGGGAGGTTACCGGAACCCCCCGGGGAGTATATGGGCCTTATTGGGCTTTAGGGAAAAGAGAGACAGGCTGCCTAGGGCAGCCCCCCCCCCCAAGGCCTACTCCTGGACTAGGGGGGAGGGGCGGCGCCCCCTCCTTCCTTCTCTTCTCTGTTCCCTTTCCTTCTCTCCTACACCTACTACATGGAAGGGGGGAATCCTACTCCCGATGGGAGTAGGACTCCCCAGGGCCCGCCATAGTAGAGGACCGGCCCTCCCCCTCCTCCACTCCTTTATATATGGGGGAGGAGGGCACCCCATAGACACACAAGTTGAT